>NC_092345.1:86496577-86599034 GCF_963676685.1 Mytilus edulis | reverse complement strand
GTTAACTGTAAATTTGTAACCCTTAGTGTGTTGCTATAAGAATGTGTTTTATAACAATGTATAAGTATTTATATGAACTAAAGTTATAACTGGTGATCCTTCTTTGGTAGCGTGGTACTCTGGTATCGTGGTACTTTGTGGTATTCTGGTAGATCTAAGGTTGGTTCAGTATAGGTTTTTGTAAGAATAACAGACTCGTTAAATAAAAATCAGCTTGTAAGTACCATGTATTTACTTTAAGATGCATTAAATATCAAAAATACATACACTTATTATATCTCTCAGCAGAATTCTAGTCTAACAAATAAATACGTTACTTTATTAAACTTAAAATATCGTGAATAAAAGAAAATGGATAGCGGAAATATATACCCCGAAAGTTTATGAACTATAGTCTGGTAATCAGCAAATGGTAAATCAAAATCAATGTCAAAAGATAACGTTTCTCTAGAGAAGTTATTCTCTGAATGCAACTTGTTAAGGAACTAACAAGCCCACATTACTAGTATACAGAAATAGTCTGGTTACCGTACTACATGTACTTAGTCTGGTAAATGGTTTCGGTACATGTATATTTAAATCGCTTGGAATTAGCGTGTGTTACTTGCCCAGGGTAAAGTCGTACTAAAGTCTTATCCGTTTTCTCCGCCATATTTATACTTAGGTAAACCAATCTACCGATTTGGTTTACCATTTACCATTTTGGCTTACCATTTACCTAAATTACCAAATCCAGAGCCGACATCATAACAAAAATAGGTTATGATGTTATTGTGTTGTATGTAATTTGAAGTAAACAATTCACAGGTGTTCGGATTGTAAAAACATAGACAAGAAAAATAAAAAGTTAACAAACATGGTTTACTTTACTACATTGGTTAGAGGTATAGGGGGAGGGTTGAGATCTCACAAACATGTTTAACCCCGCCGCATTTTTGCGCCTGTCCCAAGTCAGGAGCCTCTGGCCTTTGTTAGTCTTGTATTATTTTAATTTTAGTTTCTTGTGTACAATTTGGAAATATGTATGGCGTTCATTATCACTGGAATAGTATATATTTGTTTAGGGGCCAGCTGAAGGACGCCTCCGGGTGCGGGAATTTCTCGCTACATTGAAGACCTGTTGGTGACCCTCTGCTGTTGTTTTTTATTTGGTCGGGTTGTTGTCTCTTTGACACATTCCCCATTTCCATTCTCAATTTTATTATACAAGAAATATATACAAATGTAATAAGAACAGTCAATTAACGGTTTCGTTTAAACAACATCATCACACAATTTTAGGGAAAACAAGTTCCATTTCAAGGGACCCCCATTTCGTTACACTATGTATAGTATAGCTAATGTAGATACTCATCAAGTAAAAAAGAAACTGTTGTTAAAACAAATGTCATCCTTTTACTATGATTCACCAGAATTAGTTTAATAAAATTAACTTGATTGAATAATTGCTTAATTTGGGTGTAGGCATTTCTGCATCAAAATCACAAAAAGACTTATTTGCCTTAATAATGATGAAAGGGAAATACTCTTGGTTTTTATGAGTAAGAACTTTTAACAAAAAGTTTAAGATAATGTGTTCTATGAAAGGATTACATTTTCAGTTAAAATGATATCATTGAAATTAGTACCATTTACGTAAGCCACATTCACATGTCAATCATGTCATGCATGTCAGTGGTCAACAATGTTAAAAAAGAAGTTCTAGAGAAACCTAAAGTCATATTATCATGATTATATGATTGTGGAAGATTGTTGGATTTTTCTGTATAAATTTCTATGCTTAAAAAGCAAGTTATATATTTCTGAAGGGAACTCAATTCTCATTACCTTGTACAAATGTAAGTACATTCACTAGTTTATATAAACTTCATATTATTTTCATAACAGTTTTGATCAGATTTTGATGTGGTCAGAGTGAATGCATTATTTATATATTTGATGTGAGTTTAATCATGTTAATTCACATGTACTTAAATGATCATATAAATTAAAAAATAGTTTTCAGTTTATACATACATTGTACATGAAGATGAACTCCATATATAGTGTCAAAATTTAGAAAATTTATTTGTACATTATTTTTCTATCATGTTACCAATCAAGTTCAAATAAGATTAATATTTCAAAACAAGATATATAGTTGTTCCCTTTATACTGTATTCTTGAACAACTTTTTCAAATGAAATAATTTTGGGTAAAAACCAACAATTTTGAATTTAAAAGGGACAACATACGACATGTATAAATACTGTTAACCTGTATTCTTTAATCCTTACTGATGTCATATATCCCCTATACATGTATAAATACTGTTAACCTGTTAATCCTTACTGATGTCATATATCCCCTATACATGTGTAAATACTGTTAACCTGTATTCTTTAATCCTTACTGATGTCATATATATCCCCTATACATGTATAAATACTGTTAACCTGTTAATCCTTACTGATGTCATATATCCCCTATACATGTATAAATACTGTTAACCTGTATTCTTTAATCCTTACTGATGTCATATATATCCCCTATACATGTATAAATACTGTTAACCTGTATTCTTTAATCCTTACTGATGTCATATATCCCCTATACATGTGTAAATACTGTTAACCTGTATTCTTTAATCCTTACTGATGTCATATATATCCCCTATACATGTATAAATACTCAGTCTGTTAACCTGTATTCTTTAATCCTTACTGATGTCATATATCCCCTATACATGTATAAATACTGTTAACCTCAGTTACCTGTATTCTTCAATCCTTACTGATGTCATATATATCCCCTATACATGTATAAATACTGTTAACCTGTATTCTTTAATCCTTACTGATGTCATATATATCCCCTATACATGTATAAATACTCAGTCTGTTAACCTGTATTCTTTAATCCTTACTGATGTCATATATCCCCTATACATGTATAAATACTGTTAACCTCAGTTACCTGTATTCTTCAATCCTTACTGATGTCATATATCCCCTATACATGTATAAATACTGTCAACCTGTATTCTTTAATCCTTACTGATGTCATATATCCTCTATACATGTATAAATACTGTTAACCTGTATTCTTTAATCCTTACTGATGTCATATATATCCCCTATACATGTATAAATACTGTTAATTAACCTGTTAATCCTTACTGATGTCATATATCCCCTATACATGTATAAATACTGTTAACCTGTATTCTTTAATCCTTACTGATGTCATATATCCCCTATACATGTATAAATACTGTTAACCTGTATTCTTTAATCCTTACTGATGTCATATATATCCCCTATACATGTATAAATACTGTTAACCTGTTAATCCTTACTGATGTCATATATCCCCTATACATGTATAAATACTGTTAACCTGTATTCTTTAATCCTTACTGATGTCATATATCCCCTATACATGTATAAATACTGTTAACCTGTATTCTTTAATCCTTACTGATGTCATATATCCCCTATACATGTATAAATACTGTTAACCTGTATTCTTTAATCCTTACGTATACTGATGTCATATATATCCCCTATACATGATGTGTATCAAATTCTACAGAACAAGCCTCTACAATAACTTTTTTTTTCAACTTGTCCAGTAGGACAAGTACATACCAAAACTTACTTGTCCGAATGAAATTGTTACTTGTCCAAATTTTTTTACTAAAAATAACCTTTTTACATCTTAAGTTGATTAAACATGTTAAAGGAACAAAACGAATTTAAACAATAGAACAGAATTTGATGTTTTTCTTTTGAAATACTTTTCAAAAATATGAGTCAAGTACAAATCTAGTCATTTCACAGGACTTAGGCTCTAGTTTTCATCAATGCTAGTCTCATCAGACTCTGCACATGAGGCACCATCTGATAGGCCTGTACACTCATTTGACATTTGTATCCTATATTTTTCTAAGTTGAAAAAAGTGTATTCAAATACAATCAATAAAAAGAAGATAAGGTCTGATTGCCAATGAGACAACTCTCAGCAAGAGACCAAATGAAACAGAAATTTACAACAATAGGTCACTATATTGCAAGTATTGTTTTTTTCTACTTATGATCAAATATGATTTTGTGAATTTTATGGTAAATAAAAAAAATATATTTTTGTGAAAAAATTACTGGTATGGTATGTATTATAAGGAACAGAATAAGGTAGCAAAATGAGGTACTGATTTGTTTTGGTCCCGAAATGTCTCCTGTCTTGCCAAACTGTCTATCAATCATGTCTACTAAATATGTCTCCTACGGTAACAAACTGTCTATTAAACTTGGAGCTAAATCTGTCAAGGTGACGAACTGTCCTGTAAAGTTGCCTTATCTACAAAGCGCATCATTGATTTGGATCAGTTAGACTGGTTTTTCGAGAACAGTATACCTTTTACCTTTTAAAATGTACCTGACAAAGAACCATTTAAAAATTATCGATTGCAAGTAGAAAAAGAAGAAGAAAACGGTTTTGCATTTGAATAAACAAGAATACAGACACATGTCAAATTAATATGTTTTTTTCTTGTTTTTTGGTTATAATTACTTTGTTCATCAAAGTTGGATTATTAAAATTTATTTTCTGCAAAATAATTGAACTTGTCCCAACGGGCAAGCTTGATACAGCTTTTACTTGTCCGACCTTTTTTCCCTCTGGTATCGGACAAGCGTTATTGTCGAGGCCTGCAGAAGCACCAGTACTTTATAGTTGTTGTAACAAGTTAGGTGTGTCTGTCAAAGACAAAGACAAAAAGACAAAATATTTTATTTCCTCAGACACAAACGTGTACAAGAGGTCAGAGAGACTGTATATCACATGTATTTATAGGGTTTATCAAATTTGAATAGTCAAAAGCAATGTAGCACGGTCACAGTATTAATTATAATAATATATATTTATATATCCTAACCTAAATGTTTCTTTTATAATAAGATGTTTTAAAACCATCGTACTTTAGCGTCCCCATCGCACTTTAGAGTCCTACATATATATTTCAATCAGATGGAATTAACAATTTTGTTTTGAACCCATGTCTGGCAAAAATATGCCATGCATCACTCAGACTAAATATTTAGATAGGGGTCTACTTTGAAAAGATGTGTTTAATACCTTTTACAAATGTTGTGATAAAAATAAAAGAATTTATTTTGAACAGTATACAATGTACCTCACCCTGTCTAAATATTTTGTGCATCATTTATATATCGGAAATTTAATCAAAAGTAAAAAAAGTTGTATTAATGACACAATTTGTTTCTAATTAAATTTGTCTGCATTAATGAATGTACTTGTTGTTTTCAGACGATAGAACTTAGCAAGCATGCCTCCACCGCCACCTCCGCCTCCTGCTCCTCCCTCAGCTCCAGGACCGCCCCCTCCAGCTTCAAGTAAAGCCAGTAAACCAGCTTCTGGTAACAGAGACAGAGGGGCACTACTGGGTCAGATAAACAACTTCAAAGGAGCCAAGTTAAAGAAAGTACAAACCAATGATAGGAGTACACCATTAGTAGGGGGCAAGTACAAAGACTAAAATACAGATTTGATATTTTGATTTAATGCATTTTCAATAACTGTTGGTGGTTGTCAGGTGTCTATGAATTTTCTTTTGATTTATTTTGAACATGAATTTAACATTTTGAAGTGAACATGCATGTCAAACATCTATCTATTTTAGCTTTTTTGAAATACAAATTTTGACATGAAAGGATGAATAGTATTTAATTTGAATCACTAAATTAAAAGATTTCTGTGAAATATTTTGTTAATTAGAAATGTTTTTATACAGGTAAAAAACCTGCAGGTCCAATGGGAGGAGGAGGACCACCCCCACCTGGACCAGGGAAGTTTGCTACTGTAGCAGGGCGTACCAGCAACGCCCATTCAGATATTCCTAACCAATGGAGAGGCTCACAAGATGATGGTATGTTTATTTCATGACTATTAATTATAACTTCAGGAAGCATTCATGAATATAAATTTTGTATGTAAATACATGTATAAGGGGTCATCCATAATTGTCAACCATTTTCCAAAGTGTACAAAACGTACACTTGGGGAGAGGGGGTTAAAAAATCAACATTTTTACCGTACGCTTTTTTTTTATTATTTCCGGAATTTATATCGTTTCAGTGGGGAAAGTCGATTTATAAAATCGAGAATTGGCTTGGGTGTGTTTCTCTTCTTATCTTCTTTATTATTTTCACTTGATGATATTGATTTCGATATCATAATTCTACTCAATCTTTCAAAAATGTGAACTAGTAAAATTATTTAAACAAAAAGTTTGCAAGCATTTCTCAGTACCCCTGATTTTCAATTTCACCTGCTTTATTATTGATTGTTATCGTTTTACTCTGTTTAATAAACAAAATTGATTGAAACACTAAATTCTTTGAATGTTTTGATTTTGACAAGACACCATTTTGTGAAAAGATTTTAAACTGGTCCTTCGATTAATTTCCTTGTAAAGCATTCCAAAATAGTAAACCAGCAGGCCATTCATTAAGAGGCGGTACCCAGTACTTTTACCCTCCTATGCTACTGATAAGTACCGCCTGAATTCAGGAATTTTTATATAAGATGTTCATTGAATACATTGTAAAGTACCACCTACAAATAGAAATGTACCGGTCAACACGAAAGACAATGAAACCCCTGAACCAGTAAACCGGAAGTAAACTTATTTTTCTTAGTATAAGTCTCCTTTAATTAGGAGCACCTCCATATGAAGTTTAACCTTAACTTAGAAAATATCCAATATATGTACACGTTACAGTATATATACATAAAAGATAATAGTGCCATGAATGGCATATTTACAGGGACCTTTTAAATAGAAATATAGGCAGGAATTCTAAAAACTCAAAATGTTTTAAAACATTACACTTTTATTGATTGCTGTCTTGAGCTCTGATTCCATCAACAACTGTCAGTCCATACTTTACCAGTGCAATAAAACCATGCATTTCCCTTTCTTTGATTCTTAGCATAATTTATGTGCCCTTTTGTTAATCTTTTGCATGCTCTAGGTGCCCTTTTTTATTGGAGTTACCATTCCCACTGTGTGATAGGGGAAACACTAATCTTTGTTCTCTTTATTCTGACAAAACACAAGCATCACAGATAGATGTCATCAAATAAAACAGTCAGATATGTTTTAGTTTTTTTTCAATGCAAAGTTCGATCTATATTAAACTAAAATATAACAGACAGGATCTTCTTTTTATTAAGAATGACTGATTCTTCTCTTGAAATCTGAAAATGGTTGATGTACACTTTTTGAGGGAGGGTGGGGGGTCTGAAAAAGTGTATGTTTTGTACACTTTGGAAAATGGTTGACAATTATGGACGACCCCTAACAATGTAGAAGGGATGTGGACAATGAACAGCTGAATCATTTTATCAAACTGTGATTCAAAAATTGCTTACAGATCAAATGTGAGTTTCTAACACTCTTTGATAGATGAGTAACTCAATGTGGTTTATAAACTTTATTTACTGCATTTTAGGGAAATTATCAGTTAAATTTTATTCATATATTTATTGTTCTTAAATGGATTGCAGGTACCCAAATAACAGGCTGTAACAATGTCATTTTTAGGAATTTATGCAAAGGCTAGTTACTCAGTTTATGATGCATAGATGCCTGAGTGAAAAGCTCTTTTTCTTAATATTTATTTTATGCTGATTTGTATATACTTGGATACCATACATCCATTTAAGCAATGGTCTACAGTCTTTTTATTAATACATTAAAAGAGCTATGAAAATTAGAAATCACAAAATCACCTGATTCCTTTTATTTAATTGAAATTTGAAATTTTCCAAAATTTGACTTGGAACACATAGTCTGATCTAAAACATCTTATTCCCTTCTTTTAAAACATGATAGCTTTTTTGTCCACATGATTTCAGTTGTAGGCAAACAGAACGTTTTAAATCATCAAATTCTCAGCCTTAGTCTAACCAATTGCACATCATTCATATTGTTTAAAATTTGCTTTTTTTCTTAGCTTGAAAAAGGGGTCTGCTTAATCTGAACTTAGCTTTAAAAGGGGTCTGTTCATTCTGAACTTAGCTTGAATTTTTGTGGTGGCTGATCTGGTTTGCACAATTCGTGTAATGTCAATTATTAAATAGTTAGACAACAGTGATCTTTTGAATTAAACAGACTAATAATTAATACACTACAAGTATCATCCTTTAATATTTATTTGATTTTAAGAGATTGAATATTTATTACCGTGGTATTACTGCGCAGAATTATATTTTTGAACACAAATTTAAGTTGTAAGAAATAAATCTTCAAACCTGCTCAAGATTAGACTTCTGTGATAAATTCTATAAAAACTGACTCCCTAACATGCCTAAGCAGAGTGTTCCTATAGGCGTATGTAGATTCTGTTATACCTTTCTTTTGAACTATTGTCTAATTTGTTTGTTTCATTTAGAAAACAAATCTATTGAATAGAACTGTAAAGCTACTGCATACTGGATAATTTATTAGGTCTAGTAAACAATATCATGTCAGAATATGATCATCTTTATCTTGTATTCTTTTTCAAAGCTATTATTAAATATTGCAATCCTTAGTTTGACCAGAGTGTAAAATACCATTATATATAAGTTTGACATTTAAGAATAGGTTATAAAAGTTTATCCTGTAGTACCCTGTTCATGTATTTGTATAAGTAAATGTAACTTATAGCTTAGAACTTTGCCACATGCTGTTTACAGGACCTACTGTTGAATTTAGAAAGGAGAGAAGTAGAAAGATGAGCTTAGAGTTTAGAACTATTACTCTGAGGAGGAAAACATTAAAAACATCTCATTCTGTTGATGATTTTCGCACTGGTAACACAAATTTATTTCATGGGGTTTTTATTTTTATTTTCAGAATTGCATGCATCAGAGAAAGGTGTATAATTTAATAATTTTTATTTTACTTATTCAGAATATTCATATGTGATTTTATTGAAAGATTCTGTAAAATGTTTGTCATCTATTTTTATTTTCAATAACATCAACTAACATTTTTGGCATGTGCATTATTTATGCAGGTGATTCATTCTTGTAACTTATTACATATATACAGGTGCTCAGAAATGTATAAACATTTGAGTTTGGTTTTTTTTTGGTATTTTAGATATTACTCTTGTAATGTCATGTATGTCTTATGATAGTAAAATTGTGAAAACATTTTTTCTTTAAGAGATTGAACATGTAATTTGAATCTCAGTATTACATTTTTCATATCTAAACCTCTAAGGCCACACCAATTTAATTACTTGTTCTACGGATATTTGGACTCCAAAATTTGGGGCGAGCAAGCGATTTGAAAATTTTAATAAAAAAATATTTATTTTCCAGATCTTTTAGGTGAAGCTTGAAAAGTAAAGGCGAGCGATTATAATTTTTTTTTGTAAACATAAAATAGTAGGTTTTGACAATATTTAAACTTGATTTATCACTTGTACTTTGACATTTCTTTAATTTATGAAGTATTGTTTCCCTGTTCACCAAGAAATAATTGAAGAATTAAATATGGTCTATGTATGTGTGACTGACAATGAGACAATTATCCATCCAAGTCATAATCAGGTTGGGAACAACCCCTTAATGTTATAAATATCCCTTTTTATGAGGGTCAATTTAAGTTACAATATATTTTTTTGTAAAAAACACTTTTTAGTACAAAAGGGCTCATATTTTCCCAAAGAACTCTATATCTATCTGGTATTAAATGGTCAAAACATGTCCAAGAATTTTGTAATATTCCTGGACTTTAACCATGTTAACACATTTACTTTAACAGTTTAATATTATTCAAAATAAGTGGACCCCTCTTTTAGAAAAGTTATTTAAAATATGATGTATTTCTCCTCTTTTTGAGTAAAAAAAATTTCAAAGGTTTTGTATAGAACAACATGTACCACTATATACAAATCCTTGGTATTTCTATTTTCTTTTCTACATCAGTAAAATGACCCCTTGTCTGAGGGAGGGTTGTTCCCAACCTGATAATAACAAACAAGGGTCAACGTACATACATCCTTTTACACATGGCTTTGATCCAGACCAAACAGCAAGCTATAAGGGACCCTAAAATTATTAGTGGACACAATTGGAACAGGAAAACCGAAAGCAAATTTACAGATCTAACATTGTTGGGTTGATGTTTAGACGAGTTGTATATACATTATGTACACAGCCATGTATCACCATCATTGATGGCGATCCGATGGATACATCTGTTGTAGAGTTGTCACTGACTCAGACGTACTTATAAATATAATTATTTTCTGTGACTGTATATTACATTAATTTGTAGGATCCTTTACTATAGATAATTTAGCTGATCTGTAACAATAACATCTTTATGCCTTATATATCATGTACTGCAGTACGCCGCTAGATTAAAACTGACGTGGAAAGGTAACACACGGCCAGCGAAAGCTCTTTTTTTGAGAGCCCAGGTGGTCGTGTGGTCTAGCGGGACGGCTGAGGTGCAGGCGATTTGGTGTCACGATATCACAGTAGCATGGGTTCGAATCCCGGCGAGGGAAGAACCAAAAATTTGCGAAAGCAAATTTACAGATCTAACATTGTTGGGTTGATGTTTAGACGAGTTATATATATATATATATATATTCAAACAGGAAAATACCAATGAACCATATCAACAAACAATAACTGCTGAACGACAGGCCCCTGAATCAATCAGGACAGGTGCATAAACATGCAGCGGCTATGAATAGTTTTGTTTCGCCGGCATACAATATAATTGTAGTTGAAGGCAAATCCTTCAGAAGTTTTTTGTACATTTTTCTAACAACGAACATTTTTTAATAGGTAATATAAGTAAGGGGGAAAGAAAACAATGTTTTGTTCTGTACAGGTATTTCCGCTGTTATATATTTATATCGGAGCACTCCCATTTGGGATAAATTGGTTTCATGCTGAAACAAATATTCTCACAGATATTTACACAATGTGCTTATAGGTTTAAAATTGTTATATACAGGTTAGACTGTGATTTTAAAAACAAATGTTGATATCTTTTTATAATATTTACAAATAACAGTGTGGGAAAGGGACATGACTACATTTCCGGATGAGGGAGCGGAAATATAAAAAAAAAATCTGTTTTGAAAAATATAGGTGTGGGCGGGTCCATCGAACAAGGAATTAAATTGGTGTGGCCTAAAGGATGATGATAAAGAAAATGAATACAGTCTCTTGGAATTGTAATAAATGTATATTCTGTTACTAAGCAATAGACACAAGTTAAATTTTAATTTGATTTTACTATAAGTATAACCTTTCAGACTTATGTCTCTTGACCCTGAATCAGGGGTTATTGCTAAAATGTGAGACTTACATTTTTTGTTGAAAAAAAAGAAAGAAAAAAACGATATTTGAAATTGACCCTGAGGCATTTGAAAACAAACTACATTTTAAACCTGACTGTGTCATCATAGATTGCATGTACACAAATTGACTTGTTTACAATGGCTTTCCACACTTTTGGATGGACTATAAAGAATTTCCATTGTCTCTCCGTCTGTATGCCTATGTTTATTATACTAATTCAGGATTCAGAATATCATTTTTTTTTTATTGAAATTACATTATTTTTTTGCTGATATCATACAAGTACAAAATGTATTTCTTTGGTTATCATGGTTATCAAAATGTTAGTTTGTAAGACAGGTGATAAACCCACTCATGTATGGGGGTTGTATAAATATCTTTAAAATCAATAGACAACAATGATTAAACAGGAAATTGATCAACTTCCTATGTAAATATGTCCTTAGTATCCTTACTGTATATTGTTCTTTCTGATAAAACAATGTCAGGCTACAAAAAAAGGTAGCTGTTGAAATACTTACAGACTTCAACAATTTCCTTGTTTGTTAAATGGGAATATCAGTTTCAATTTGGTAATAAGTTTAATGGGTGTAGAAAACATATAAATCCTTGGAAATTTCGACCTTTTAAAAGAGGGGTTAAAGTCTATACAGTGAAGGGGAGATAACTATTGTACCATATTTTTTTGACATTTAACTACAGGACTGAAAATCTCAATTCAAACATTGCATGAAATAACAAAACAGTTTAAAAGTTACAAAGGATATGCTATTCATGTTAACAGAAGACAAATATATGTATATTTTTTTAATTATTTGGTTTTTTTTTGTACTGAAGTCATACAAAATCTCCAGTAGACTCCATAAGAATTTTTAATCTGAAATAGCTTTAAAACTGTTTCAGGAACATCTATAATACTTTCAATTAAATAGGTCCCCTGATATGTGTGAATTGAATTAATCAAGGCGTTCAAAATTAAGTTGAAGTTATTGTTCAATTCACAGGTAGCTGTTATTTCAGAAATTACTGTTAGGTTTAATTTAGCATTTGTTCATATACCGGTAATTTTATTGTACCAGTTGTCAATTATGATTAATTTTTTGAAATGTATACCATCAGATCAAGGCTTTGAGGACCAGTTAGTTGTTTCTTAATCAGGCTTGGAGGGACAAGGCAAACATACTAGTAAAAGCCTCTTGCATTGGTTGTTCAAGTGGTCGATATTTCATGCATACTTAATTTTACTTTGTGTCAATATATACATGAAGTGTGCATTTTAATATCAGAGATACAAAAAAAATTATCATCAAGTTCTGTTTAATAAATTTTTACCACCATATCAGATTTCATCACAATTACAATTTTAAAGTTAGTTAGTGTTATTCATATACATTGTATATATACCGGTACTTGTAATATCAATAATTAGACAGGAAATCATGTAGGGGTTGTAGAAGCTTCCTCTTGACCTTGATTTTAATGTAACTGGTAGTAATGTGATCAATCTTCTCATGTGATTCAGAAGAAACTTTGATGTTGATAGAAGTAAAAACAAGTTTATTTTTCAGTGTTAGCTATAGCTAGTGCCAATATTTTTTTACTAGAAATGCTTTGCTTGTCAAATTTCTTAATGTTAACTGAGTCATTTGTTAGTATACCAGTACTTATTTTAATGTTCCCCAGTATGATTATATATCAAATATAAACCATTAGATCAAGGCTTTTAAACTTAAAAACCTTAGATTCTTGTAGACAGGCATGTAATAAGTAGAATGATGTTAAAGCTTTTGAGTTAACTTTTGTTCTTATAGAATGATATAAAGTATTTTTTCAATGAGAAAACAACATATAAAGACAATAGGTATATATCATTTGAAGGCTACTCATGTTCCACTTTATTGAATGAGAAAAATACACCTGAAGGAAAGACCTTATAAATACATATACAGTATATATGGGACCCATATTATGGGTCGAGATTCACAATTCATTTCTGGTGGGTGACAATGGAACCTAATCTTCCCCTAAACTTGGATGATGACTCGTTATGGGGGAACAAAGTGACATTAAATTTTTTCACAAATTTTTGAACCCCAAAAGGTCCCATGTTATGCTGCTTTTTTACACAGCTAATTATTCAGTCCTTTACAAACATTTAATAACACCAATATTTTAATATTTTTATTGTACTGTCTTCTGCTCTTCAAAAAAACACAAATGGTGAAGATCAGTCACTTAGTAAACATAGCATCAGGTCATGTGATTATCCAATATCAATGCATACAGTAATAGGATGGCTATATTTGGTACATAGGTAACCTTGACAGGTGTACAAGTCTGTCAAGACAGGGTTCAACTGACCTTGACCACATTTAATGGATCAGTGATCAAGGTTTAGGTAACTTGAACTGTCCTTTTCTCCAATATTCTGAAAGTAGTTGGTCAACTATATTTATATTTATAAATAGAATGAGTGTAAGGCTTACATGTCATTCTCACAAGTATAATCTGACATTGACCTCAACTTCACAGTTCATTGGTCAATGTTAAATTTTTTGTTTTGTTTCACTGGATATTAACCCATGTCTGAACAATGAAGTTTTCAGTTATTCAAAGTGCAATAATCAAAGTGAATATTAAGACAAGAACATGGCAGATTTACCTCTCCAGGACAATTAAATGGCATTAATAAGTCTTGTATATGGAAGTGATTGTCTATACTTTTACATACAAGTTTTAGCTGCTTTGGAAGTGATTGTCATTGATTCATTAATTGTTATACTTCAGTAGATTTCATAGTAGAACATATGTTACAAATTCTATTATAGAAATATGTATGTACAAATATATCAATAATATCACGGTAGTATATACTCCATATAACCTGAAAAAGAATGTTATCTGTCTAAAGGTAATTGTTTATAGCTGTACTGATGATTTATTTTTGTAGGTCCAGCTGTTGGAGGCCCTCCTGGTCTTGGTGGATTATTTGCTGGGGGAATGCCAAGATTACCTAATAAAGGTGGTGCTAAGTTTAATATTGGTGGTGCACCAAAAGGTGAGGGTTAAATTGTTGACCTGGGTTTGATGTAATACCTCTAGAGTATTATAATGTAATAAACCTAGAAGCATATTGTTTTCTGTATTTTCAGAGTTAGATTCTACAAAAATAAACAGTGTTGTCAGTAAAATTTATTTTTCTTGTTGAATTTGTTCAGTTGAATTATCTGTGTGAATGAACATTGAACTTATCTGTGTGAATGAACATTGAACTTATCTGTGAAATAAGCATCATATATGTTTTCCTAGCCCTCTGAGTCACTATTTTTGTTAATGGAAATGAATTATGGCAAGTGAAAATGGAAAAATTCACTCAAACATGCATAGTTTTCTTCTCTGTTTTTCAGTCATTTTATACATATTTATTTTAATTGTCATACTTTTGACCTACTTATTTTTCAACCCTAGGCTGTTATTTGGGTTATAAGTGTATTATGTTTGTTTTCAATCCCATTTGAGTATTTTCTAGTTGCTATATATTTGATTGATCTTATGGTCATAAGGGACGACATCAAAAGTTCAATGTAGGATAAAAAAAACTTTTTTTCACTGACACTGATAAGTTTTTATACGACCGCAAAAATTTTAATTTTTTGGTCGTATATTGCTATCACGTTGGCGTCGTCGTCGTCGTCGTCCGAATACATTTAGTTTTCGCACTCTAACTTTAGTAAAAGTGAATAGAAATCAATGAAATTTTAACACAAGGTTTATGACCACAAAAGGAAGGTTGAGATTGATTTTGGGAGTTTTGGTCCCAACATTTTAGGAATTAGGGGCCAAAAAGGGCCCAAATAAGCATTTTCTTGGTTTTCGCACTATAACTTTAGTTTAAGTGAATAGAAATCTATGAAATTTTGACACAAGGTTTATGACCACAAAAGGAAGGTTGGGATTGATTTTGGGAGTTTTGGTTCCAACAGTTTAGGAATTAAGGGCCAAAAAGGGCCCAAATAAGCATTATTCTTGGTTTTCGCACAATAACTTTAGTATAAGTAAATAGACATCAATGAAATTTTAACACAAGGTTTATGACCACAAAAGGAAGGTTGGGATTGATTTTTGGAATTGAGGTCACAACAGTTTATGAATTAGGGGCCAAAAAGGGGCCCAAATAAGCATTATTTTTGGTTTTCGCACCATAACTTTAGTATAAGTAAATAGAAATCTATGAAATTTTAAACACAAGGTTTATGACCATAAAAGGAAGGTTGGGTTTGATTTTGGGAGTTTTGGTCCTAACAGTTTAGGAATAAGGGGCCCAAAGGGTCCAAAATTGAACTTTGTTTGATTTCATCAAAAATTGAATAAATGGGTTCTTTGATATGCCAAATCTAACTGTGTATGTAGATTCTTAATTTTTGGTCCAGTTTTCAAATTGGTCTACATTAAGGTCCAAAGGGTCCAAAATTAAACTAAGTTTGATTTTAACAAAAATTAAATTCTTGGGCTTATTTGATATGCTTTATCTAAATATGTACTTTGATTTTTGATTATGGGCCCAGTTTTCAAGTTGGTCCAAATCAGGATTCCATATCAAGTATTGTTCAATAGCAAGAAATTTTCAATTGCACAGTATTGCACAATAGCAAGAAATATCTAATTGCACAATATTGTGCAATAGCAATTAATTTTCAATTGGAGTTATCTTTCTTTGTATAGAATAGTAGTTGATAATATATGTTGGAAATTTGCCAGACATGACTATGATGTCATTTTCTATTTTTATTTGCCAATAACTTTATGTAAATAACTTCATTGGAAATTTGCCAATATAAAATGTTACTGATGAAGCTTTTTTTCCTTATCTTATCTAAAATGTTTTTAGATAATGTATGTTGGACATTTGCCAGACATGACTATGATGTCATTTTCTATTTTTATTTGCCAATAACTTTATGTAAATAACTTCATTGGAAATTTGCCAATATAAAATGTTGCTGATGAAGTTTTTTTTTATTTTATACAATAAACAATGTGTATTCACTTTTACTACCAACCAATCTTTACCATTCAGTGATAACAAGCACTTTATTTTACATTTTAATATTTTATGATGTATTTAAATGAGTAGTTATTGTTGCAAACTCCATTAGAAATTTGAATTGATATCAGTTTTGGAAAAAGGGAAACGTGGATGTGAAAAAAAGGGGGGGGGGTTAAATTTTTCTCATTTCAGATTTCATAAATAAAAAGAAAATTTCTTCAAACATTTTTTTGAGAGGATTAATATTCAACAGCATAGAGAATTGCTCAAATGCAAAAAAAAACTTTTAAGTTCATTAGACCACATTCATTCTGTGTCAGAAACCTATGCTGTGTCAACTATTTAATTTTAGATTTAAAAAGTTTGAAGAAATTTTTAATTGATTTGTAAAATCTTGACATTTGTTTTGTGTTAAAAAAAAACATGTAATGTCAAAAATTTGATCACAATCCAAATTCAGAGCTGTATCACGCTTGAATGTTTTGTCCATACTTGCCCCAACTGTTCAGAGTTTGACCTCTGCGGTCGTATAAAGCTGCGCCCTGCGGAGCACCTGGTTTATCCTACATTGATCTTTTGATGTTGTCCCTAAGATTAGTGATTATGAAAGTCATAAAAGGTATTTTGCCTTCTTCATTGGTAGCCCTCATTGAAGACAATCAGAAGTTATATATGAGTGAGTTGTGTTAAGGCTTATATCTTCTTTTTGATCCATATACAATCATGTTAAAAAGCTTTTATTATGGCAGGGCACCTCCTTGATTTCTAATTTTACTTTTTAAAAATTGAAAATATATATACTGTCAACTTTTTCATGATTTTAATATGTTTTAATAGGTCCTGCTGCTGCCTTTAAGCCACCAGGACGTTCTCCAAACGGTCCAGTAAATTTTAGGAAAGAATCCCCAGCAATGAATGGACCATCTTCTAGACCAGGTGGAGCACCGCCTCCTCCTTCATCATCCACAAAACCAAGATTTAGTTTACACAGGACAAGTAGTAATGGTGAAAATCTGGATAGAACTGAATTAGCTCCTCCCCCTCCTCCCCCAAGTAATAAACCATTTCACAGGAGTGACGGTAACATTCATCGTTCATCAGCAGATTTTCCTCCGCCACCACCACCAAGCAGTAAAAAACCTAATTTACATAATGACAATAGGAAGAGTGATATACCTCCTCCTCCCCCTAGTGGAAATAAACCTAGTTTTGGTGGACCACCACCACCTCCTAGTGCCAATAAATCTAGTGTTAATGGACCTTCATGGAAAACAGGAGGTAGTGCAGCACCACCGCCTCCTTCAAATAGTAACAAACCAAATTCAAATGGACCATCATGGAAAACAGGTGGAGCAGTACCCCCACCCCCACCTTTTTCATCAAAACCACAAGCTCAAAATGGAACATCATATGGAGAAAGTGGTAGGGATTCAAGGTCAAGTATTGGTAGTAGACCAACTTCAGGGATTGCAGGTGGCATGCCAAGAAACCCTCCTCCACCCCCGCCACCAGGAAGACCACCTTCAAACAGACCACCATCAAGTAGTGGGAGACCGTCTAGCATGGTAGGGAGGCCATTACCTCCTCCCCCTTCACAGGTAAATTATATCAATTACAAACGCTTTAAGTGTACATGTAAAGATACATAAAGAAACAAGAAAATATCCTGAGTTTAATACTAAGTCAAAAGCTAGTTGAATATTACATAATAATAATAATAATAGATTGATACTGTATATTCAGAAACTATTGGGTGCATATATCATTCAGATTTTTTAAGAAGGGAACATTTTTGAGATTAATAATTGCAATTTCAATCAAATCTGCAAACAAATGTATACACCATGTGTGTCAGGCATGCATATTTATTATTGTGACACTCGCCCAGTTGCAATATTGGCATTGATAAAAACCACACAATTATTTCTGAATTTAAAGTATTAAACTGGAATTTGAGGTTTATAGCAAAAACATCCCCACCCTTTTCCCAATTACACTATCAAATAGTCATCCCCAATTAGCGAAAAACGTACTGGCACTTAGACATGTACATGTGAATAAGCCTAAATAACATTGAAGGCTGGACAAGAAATCAGTGCAGAGGACCAAATATTTTTATGTGTTCTCATTTATAAGTGCTTGATGACAGGACCCTGTGTTAAGGCCACTTATAGTCACTCCCTTCGAAAATACATGTACAGTATCATAAATTTCACAATATAAATCAGTTATTTGTACCATATGTATGCCATTTATACCAATATGGTTTTTACTCTAAATTTGCATGTTTACAATCATTGTGCCAGTCACCTAATTAACAGCAAATTCTTTTGTATTTATTATTTCCTTTATCATACGTGAGAGATATATTCTAACATGTCACTTTGTTAAGAGTTGGGGAAGTATTACAATGATCTTAAAGGTTCCTCATTTCAGTACTAGTGATCACATTAATTATGTATTAAGATAGATAATATCCATATTATTTGTCATTTAAAATGTCCTGTTTACCTGAGACCTGTATTGAGGTAAGACATTAATTAATTACAATTAAAGCTTCCGTTTCAGTGAAAACACAATTATATAGAAATGTAAAGGGAAGTTAAGAAGCTTGTCAAGGAAACATTTCAGGAGATTTTAAATTGTCAATATTTTAACTAAGAATAATTTGAAAAGTAATTTGATGTTCATATATATATCAAATAACACTGTTAAAAAGTTATATTCACTATTGAATGTCTTGACTATTAGAAATTGAAATAGAAAGAAAGGAAACTTAAATATGAACTAAATGTACAGGTACATGTAACAGAAGACCATTAAAGGTTTAAATACCAATAAGTTTGTAATAAACAGCACAAATACAACAACCAGGGTTGATCTTTAAATAATCAGAGACTCAAAACTTCTGTATGCATGTATCCTGTTGAGTGATAAAATAAAATTGATAACAGTTGAAATACATACTTTAGATTAAATAAACAAATAAAACTGAACAGTGTTAAGGACCGTAAACCAGTGTTTACACCAGGTCTCTGACCACATTTCTAAAAGGCTTGTAGGACAAATGTACACCCACTATGTAAATAAAACTCCTTTAAAAGTTTTATGGTCATTGATTTTAAACTCTTTAATGGTCATTATTTAAGTCCCCAAATGATTTTACAGCCTTACTGTGAAGAAGGGAAATGACTCCTGATAACACAGGGTCATCATAAAGAGAATACTGTAGGATAATAATATAAACAGTATTATAATGTTTTTAACTGGCTGTTTCTGTATTGGCCCTGTTATATATTTCAAGGTTAGCTGTATTGGATCACAGACTCAAACAATAAATGTGCAATGCACTTATAAAGCCAAAGATCCCACACATTACACCATGATATGTATATAGGCAGGGAGTCATCCTACCAAGGTGTTGTTTCCTTTTGCATTTTTGAATGTCTGAAATAATCTTTAGTTGGAAAATGGACTATTGTGATAAAGTTAAATCAGTTATTTAAATATTTTTTTGATATTTTTGATATTTTTGTATTTTATTTCTCTTTGTAATATCTTTATAATTGTTTTACAGGCACCTACAGCACCTTCATCGAAACCTCCCCCTCCTCCAACTAGAGCACCACAATCAGCCAACCCTCCATCAAGGGTCAATGCTCCACCACCACCACCTCCTCCAACGAGGACAACATCAGCATCACCTGGTACAAGAGGTCCACCAGGCTTAAAGCCCCCACCACCTCCAATGAGAGGGCCTTCCACTAATGGACATGCTCCACCTCCTCCACAGAGAAGGTCAGGGCACTACTCTGGGGGATCAGATGGTGTGTATGATTTATGTAGTTCAATTCAAAGTTACATATATATAAGTCAATTTTATTAATAAAATAAAAGCTCCACAAGACCTTTGCTTGATGTGAACCAGTATTAGGCTAATTTGACAGTATTAATATCATAATATACTATTAACAAAAGGTCCAATTAAAAAAATACAATTTTATTATTTGTTTTATATACAATTGATAAACAAAAGAAGTTAGTATATTGGCTGTGAAATATTTTTACTAACATTTCTCATCAAAAATGACTATCAAGAAAACTTGGCATTTTTAGTTTAAAGAAAAATATGGTTTTCATACATGGATTAAATGATTTTACTTCTTTACAAATACTTAAGGGCATACGATACAGTTTTGAACCTGTATTTACAAGCTGATGAAAATTTGCATATAGGCTATTTTTTACCTGATTAAATTAAATATGTAATAATAACTATACCTTCATGTGCTACTTTTTGAGTAAAATGAGGTAGAAATTTTGTATATTTGCTCAAAATTCAGATTTGTGTCCGTATTTTCTTTTTCGAAAGAACGACGTAACTTTTTTGCTTTAAAAGATAAACACAAATTGTTTTTTGTTAAATAATCGGTAATTTCTGTATTTGAAAAGTATCATTAAAAATTATGCAATTTTTATTCCGAAATAATCTATTTTTATAAAATGTTCATGAATAGAGGAAAAAACGTCATTTTTTGCTGCATGTTTATCAAAATTAAAAAAATTGCGCTATTTACAGTTTTATAAAATTTGGGTCACATAATCTTCTTGCAAAATGAAACAAATTGCTGTTTTAAAAAATAAGGGTCCATGCACTCGTTTTCAAATTAAATCAGTTTGAATCATAAAAATCAGTCGAAAAATGCATCTTTTCCCGATATGTCATAGTTTGACGTCGCGAAAATAATATTTTACGTTAGCAACGTCATTACCTTCCCTGTAACTGTATCGTATGCCCTTAAGTGTTTATATTTTGGACACTGCAATGGAGATTTTTTATTTTTCATTAAAGATCTGGTGCTACATTTAATTTGATGTTTAATAACAAGAATCTTTTAAGATAATATTTCATTAGCATTTCTCACTGAAAGTTCATTAGGGTCCCGCCAAAGGCGGTCCCCTATAGTGATCAGTCCGTCCGTCTGTCCATCCGTCCGTCCGTCCATCCGTAACACTTTGTGTCCGCTCCATATCTAGAGAACCATTATGATTTCATACTTTATACTTTACATGTTTATTAACCACCACCAGAGGGCGTGTCATGATGTATGTACAACTTCCTAGGTCAAAGGTCAAGGTCAAAAAACTTTGGTTTCAGTTGACAACCCTGTGTCCTGTGGTGAAGATCGTGTCCGCTCTATATCTTGAGAACCGTTATGATTTCAAAGTTTATACTTGACATGTATATGAACCGGTGTGTCATAATTTATGAACAACTGCCTAGGGCAAAGTTCAAGGTCAAAAACTTTGGTTTCAGTTGACAACCCCATGTCCTATGGTAAAGATTGTGTCCGCTCTATATCTTGAGAACCGTTATCATTTCAAAGTTTATACTTGACATGTATATAAACCAACACCAAAGGGTGTGTCATAATTTATGTGCAACTTCCTAGGTCAAAGGTCAAGGTCAAAAACTTTGGTTTCAGTTGACAACCCCATGTCCTATGGTAAAGATCGTGTCCGCTCTATATCTTGAGAACCTTTATCATTTCAAAGTTTATACTTGACATTTTTATAAACCAACACCAAAGGGTGTGTCATAATTTATTTACAACTTCATAGGTCAAAGGTCAAGGTCAAAAACTTTGATTTCAGTTGACAAACCCATGTCCTATGGTAAAGATACAATTTTTTAATGCACATTATACACAGCAGGGCCCACAGAGATGGCTCCCATCTCAATGATATCTAGTTAATATATTGTGGGTATGAACACTAACAAAGCTGTCATTTTTGTTATATTCCTCTTTTTATTTAAAATACATTTTTCTTATTTTAGATTTTGAGAACAGATTTAGATTTCATGCAGCTAATGAACTGCCACCTCCAGAACCATTCGGAGATTGTAATAAAACCTTCCCAAGTCGTAATCCAAGAAATCCTAGTAAGTAAACAAGGGAGATAATTCATCATAGCTTAGTTGAATTAAATCAGATTAGGATTGTTGTGAATATTTAATATCTAATCTATTATGTACCTCAGAAGCTATAAAAGAAGCTTGTTTCATTATAATTAATTTGTTTGGGTTTTTCTTTTAAATTGAGGACAAATCATAATAAGTTTTTTCTGTTGAAACAAGTAAATGCTGGTTTTGGAGAAGTTAAAAATGAGTTACCTACCTTTGATTTATTATTTTCCTAGATGATACAGATCAAGGTAAATCTATTTTTGTGAACTGAGCAATGCATCACAGTTCAGTATTTTACAAGAAAATTGGCTTGAAAAGAAGTAAGAAACCTTTTAACAAACGAGGTATTTTAAAATGAAAAATAACTGCATACTGACCGAAATAGAAAAAAAAACAAATTGTCATACCATTTTACATTTGCACTTTTCATAAAATAGCTTTTAAAGAAATGAGTGGGAATGAAGGAGGAAAATTATGTAATCGCCCAAGATACTCACAATACATGAGACTTATTTCAGAGTTGTATTTTAATTATAGATACTAGATGAGTTTAATGTGCAGGAGTTAAATTTCAAAATTTTCTTTTCAGGCCAATTATTTCTTTAAAAATAAACTTCCTTATTCTGAAATTGACCTACCAAGGTATACCATGAACATACTTTGCTTATCATTTTGATCTTATCTGCAGCTAATAAATTTATTTCAGCATCTGGAAAAGGGCAGTTACAAGAAGGACATTAATTGTCCTAAAATTTTGCTGAAATTTTACTTTCTATTTATATCAGTACTTTGCATTATGTGAAAGGGAATAATACAAGTCAGCTTGGTTTTTTTAAAAAAAAATTTATTTTGGTTATAGTTGTTTTGAAATATTTTTATTTTCTAAAGATGAAAACACATTTTCCTTTTTTCTGAAAAATAATAATATATTTCAACTAAAACAGTAAATATTATTATGTGCTTTTTTATCAGGAGATACTAAAAAATACAAGATACCCTTATGACTAAAAATTAAATAAACTTAAGAAGTTAAGACAGTTCTGCCTCTTTGAAAAATGTGTGTTATTCAATGAAATATATAACATAAAATGATAGGTGACAGATACTGATGTAGAACACTTGCACAAATCAAGTAGATAAATTTACCATAGCACTTCTCTCCAAAGACCATGATTTCCCTCACAATCATTTAACTCAAAACTAAGTGATTTAGCCATTCAATAAACGATTACATTTTATTTCAGCTTGAGAAGTTCAATGAATATTCATGATATACCATACACAATGTTTTACATTTAATAACATCATGCATTCTATTTCTAACATAAGATTTAATTTCACAGGCCAAATGTTCACACCAACACTTAATGCAATACAAGATCTACAAAATTACCAAATATATGATATGATGATGATTCCTTATGTGGATTGTTGCCTTTCAATGAAAATTCTGCTTATTTTCTTAACAGAAGATTGTTTCAGCATCTAGGGAGCTTCTTTTATTTTAAAAGTATTTTCCTTTTTTTTTGTAATATTGAATAGATATTGCATACAAACAGCAATATATAATTTAATTTATCTTATTAACAAGAGTATCAGTTGTCTATGATGTTTGAATGTTTTAGTTTATAGATAAACATAATTTATTCTAGGTGAAGATTTTGACATTATTATAAACGGTAAAAATTCTTCAAAGAAAAAAATGTTTAAAGGTGTGGTTTATTGATTTCATTCAATTTTTATAATAGCATGCTAGAATTTTTTTAATTTTAACAATTTAAAAATCTAACATTGCATTGATTTGAAAACATGGTCAAGTTGTTTTTGAAAGGACATATTTTAAATGAGTAAGGATAACAGTGGGTATACTTTATATCCCATAATTGAGTATAACTTTGAGATGTGCAATATTAGAATAAGAAGATGTGATATGATTGCCTGTGAGACAAATATACACCTGATTTCAAATAAAGTGGATGTAAGCAATTAAAGGCAACAGTACATCCTTCAACAATGACAACAAACGTACCTTATAGGTTTTTAAAAGACCCCAACTTGAAAAATATGAAACAATTGAAATGAATCATTTACAGCCTTTTTAAAATTTCTCGCTGCATTGAAGACCTGTTGGTGACCTTCTGCTGTTGTCTTCTCTATGGTCTGGTTGTTGTCTCTTTGACACATTCCCCATTTCCATTCTCAATTTTATTGTAGTTATTCAGGTGTACAGAAGTTAGTGTTGGGGTGATGATGGGGTAACAAGGATTCAACTAGATTTATTCTTTATATTGTTATCATCAAAATTCATTACAAACCTTCATTCCACATATCAACATTGAATCATTGAATGTTATGCATATAAAGGTTATTAATTAATGATTTTATAATTTATATTTTTGACATGGATTAACATAAAAGATTACTTTTCAGGGATGAGTACTATCAGTTTCAATTAAGAGTAAGGGAACGTGTATGTTATAGATTATTCCTAATCAGAAGTTGAACCTGATATTATGTGACCTTTTAATGGCTATAAATACAAAATAAGGTCAAAATCAAAGAGATAGATTTATGTTTTAGAGTTTCAGAGGCTAAAACAAACGTACCAAATGTATATCCTGTTCAATTTAAGAAAACAAAATACACCACACAACTTGATTTGCCTTATATTTTAAAATTCTGATTAAGAAAAGGTTTCACATGTTTTAATTTTTTTTTATTACAAATGTCAAATTGTTTCAAGGTGAAGAGATTTTTTTGTTCCAAATTTTTCCATTCAGTATCTTTAAGACTTTAAATGACAGGTGTACAATCAAAATTTCCTGAAAAAAATGAATATGCTTATATATCGATTAATCACATTTTCCGCCATTAATAAAAGTAAATGGTTATTAATTGATGGTCCAACGCTGATTTAAAATATATCTCAGTAGTTATTGAATGCATGTTAATATATCTAATGAACAGAATTTTAATTACAATACAAAATTTTGTATTGAAAGATAAAATTTTGAACATTAAATGTTTAAATATGAAAAGGTTTTGGTAGATGACTTATTTGGTTGTAAAGGTCGATCATAGATATATAATTTTATGTTTCAAAACCCTTTGAAACAACGAATAGAAATCTTATCCTCTGTGATAAGATATTGATAACTTTTTAACTGTCATAGTTTTGACTAACATTCCTAATGTTTTGGGTCCAATAGCTAATCATTTTATATATTGGAAAAGTATTCCATATTAATTCTCTTAGTTTAATTGTTTAAAATGAAATGAATACCAAATAAGAAATGCTGCCATGATTTAAAAGAAGTTTGAAGATTCTGATTATGTTTTCTTTAAAAAAAAATAGTGCTATTCCACTGAAAAATGTCCACAAGGTGAAAGTAATTTATTATTATCTGAAAATTTAAACATTGTAAACAGTGATATATATCATAAAGCACTTTTTCCATTGACCAGGAATAGAAATATTGTTGGCTACTCAATTCCATTGTTTAAGATTCAATTTGAAGATGCATTTATTTTGAACCTTTTAAAAATTATTTTCAGTGGAGTAATGCTTAATTTATTACAGATAAGAATGTTATTATTATGAAAAATCATCTTCTATGCATATTTCATTATTCATCTCCATTTATTATACCTACAAATGTTGCATATTTTATTATTCATCTTCATTTATTCATACCTACATATGATGCATTCACTTTACATTTATCATTTTCAGTAAGAATTTGAATAGCTTAAAGTTTTATTTAAGTCACTTTATTATGTCATAAACTGTAGGAATGATAACATCATATGTTGTCTTCCCAGCAACAAAACACTTAAGGAATAACAGTACTGTAGTTGAAGAGTTGCCACCGTCAATTGTAGATTTGACGGTCGCAAATGCAGTTTTACTGGCGACGCATAGCGTAGACAGTAAAACGGAGATTTGCGACCGTCAAATCAAAATTGACAGTGGCAACTCTTCAACTACAGTACTGTTATTCCGATTCTAATGCATTTCGAAAAGAAATAATACGATTAAACTTGGAAAAATGTCTAAATTTGACAAATTAAAAAAAATCTGTGAAACTTAATGAATGATTTTGGCGCAAAGACGTCATGGGTAAATGTGACGTCATACAAATGAAAACTTACAAACTGGATGTTATTACGTTACCTGTACGCTTCAAATTCGGATAAAATAACATTAAAAAGTCGAATTAGAGGTAGGTGTTGTTTTATTTTCGATTATATAGTAGTAATCGAACATTTGTTGATTCAATCATTTCAAAATGGTTGTCCCTCCTTAGCTATGCCTGGTCAACTGTGGATTTGACGGCAACTTTTAGCCAATGAAAAAAATTATTACATACAAATTGCATTAGAATTTTAAAAATCCCTTTCTGAGGATCAGTGATTTGAGGTACATTCGTAGTATATGTTGTACCCCAAGCAATGCTGTGTAGGGGACATAAACTATATTTAGAAAATTGAAATTGAAGGTTATATATATGCAATGTCTTGGACAAGTTTGAAAAGCAGTGCTGATAAATTATTTAGAGTTTTGCCCCTTTGAATTATGAATGATATGTAATTTTGCATTGTAAGCTCTCTCAAAGAATATTGTTGAATTTTTGTACAGGTACAATCATCTGAAATTCAGTATTTGAGTTTAGGGTATGTATAACTGCTGATTTATTATTCAGCACTGACATCAAGTTGATATAAAAAACGTACCATGTTTATAAACACAGTCTGATAAGTTTTGATAATAAATGGTAAAGATTACTATATTTATTTGTAGAACTATGTTTTTGTAGGCAGTCATTATTATGTTGAAGACATGTCACACTTTTTATTAACCTCTCAATATTTATTTTCTAGGTCGACGAGCACCACCACCACCTCCACCCAAATGAGAAACACATATCATAGTTCAAAGTTCAAAGTGCAATTCATATGGAAGGATGCTTCAGGCATGTTGTATGGCATTTAAACAATTATTAAGATGTCTTAATGTGCAGATTCATGCCCTGCATGCATATTGTGATATTTATTTATGATGGGGAGGCAGTCATGTGATAGCCATGTGATCAAGACATTCAGTACAGGACTGTTCTGTAAATGGCTACAGTATGAACAAGGGGTCTTTATGAAGATGTAACATAGTCATTACCAATCAGACAGGTGCTTTTAAAGATTTAATATACACATTTATTTATAGTGAATTTTGATGTATGTGATGAATTGCATCTATTATAAGTTGACAAGCTGCTTATACTTTCAAGTTTTTGAGTTCTTAGGTCAACTTACGTTGTTATATTTGGATCTGAAGAATTTTGTTTAATTGACGGCATGCACAAACTAAGTGTAAATGTGTAAATGAAATGTTTGAATATATAAATAGAAACTGACATTTCAGTGCTAAAAATACATTTAAGAAAATATAAACATTTCATCCATTTCATTTTTAGAACACAAATGAATATATACTTTGCTATAGTTTTGTTCTGGTCAGTCATTTAGTATAAAAATCAGTATTCATCATCTAAATGCGAGGGAATTTATGTTTAATTTCTGAGATTGTACTTTAAATTCTTATTTTATACGGCAATCATTTCAATTATTTATTTAGTTTCAATCTTTAAATTAAGTCAGGGCAGTAGAAATAACTAGTCTACAGACAGGAGCCTAATATCTATCAAACATGATTATACCAGTATAAGATATACACACAGATCTACACATATAACATCATTCTCATAAACATAAGCATGTTTAATATAAAATGAAGGGTCTTGATAAAGCCCAACACCTGTAGGTTATTGCTTTATAGTGAGTAAAACCATCATTGATAAAGGCTAACTAATGGCTTACTCATATTTATCCAATTATTAACTTCAAAATTATAATGTTTAACCAGCATAAAGTAAACACTGTTTAAATTCATCTTTATTTAACAATTGTATAGACGACAGAAGAGTGCTGTAATGTGAATAGTTTGCTAATTTATTCTTCCATTATTTTTATAATTTGGCTGATAATTGTCTGTATTTATTACTAGGGTAATAACACTTGTTGTACTTGCACTATTTATTTTATTGTAATAATTGCTTTGACCTTAATATACATTAGGATAATCATAAACATGCAGTCACATACAAGTAGGTACAATTTTGAAGTTACCTAAAAAATAATTGGTAGGATTACACATTTCTTTAAAAAAAAAAAGATGAGATCTATTTTATTTGAACATGGCAATTATAAAAAAAAATCAATATTTTTATTGGAATTTATATCAAGGATTTCGTAAAAGAATATCTTGCACATCTGCTGGAGTGACTTTTTGTAATTCTTGTTAATATAAAAAGTATTGATAGAATATCCTTAATTTAATAGTCTTTTTGGTGGCAAAAGGTTAACCAAAATTAAAGTAAAGTATAGAGTAATTAGAAGTTCGATGATAGAGCCTATTTCATTAAAGTATTTACTTTTGCCTGTTCCTCTCCTTTGTATATCTATGGTATATTTTATTTTATGCATTTGTATTTTATAACATGACAACAATCAGAAAATATAGAAATCAAAAGAATGTTGTGCTGGGCACCATATATGTACCTTAAGCATTGGTGATTGAAGTTTGATTATTTTGATGTATTTAACAATTTAAAAGATATTTTCATAAATGTAAGTCATACAGTTCATTTGTCATGGGCATTATATTGAGTTAGATATAATTATATTGAGTAAGATATAATTATATTGAGTTAGATATAATTATATTGAGTTAGCTATAATACATGCTTTGCATTCCCCAATGGAGACCTTCTATACTATTAAATTAATAAGGAAACAATAAAAATAACATTTAGATTTTCAGTCTTCAAAGAAATGGAATATGGGAGACCAAAAATTTAACAAAAGTTCAGTAATTATTTCATGGGAAGATAAATTCTTGGATAAAACATTAGTTTTGGTATGAAGTATCCCCTATTTTTAAGTTTGGCAAACAAGAATTATAGCTTTCATTGCTCATGTTGTTGTCGAGACAATATTTATGTTGTTAGACTGTTGCCATTATTGAAAGTTATACTCATTTACTATTTTTTTTAATTTCAGGGGGTTATATCATAGCTCTTCTCATACCTTCTCCTTTATTGTTGTAACCATCCTTTTGTTGACAAAGTAGAATTATATCCTTAAAAAGCTTTGTAAAATAACAATATATAAAGCCCTTATCAATCTTCATTTGGACTAACCCTACTCTTCTAAGTATGTCCAAAAGGTCTCTATTGTATTCATCATTCCGCTTTTTAACCTGTCTCTATATAGTGTGAATGTGTGTTTATTTTGCAGAAGATGATTTGTTGGGTAATTTTTTGTTATGTTTTTATTAATATTTGTTAGTTATGTTTACTCACTACTCACATAGATTTGCAAAAAAAAAAACATTTTCAGCTTTTTGAACATCAGCATTATAATAAAAAAAGTTATTGGATTTTTTGACTTTTCTAGATGCAAAGTTTTTTTGATAGGTCTTTAACATATAAAGTCATATGCATTTGCAGATAAATAAGCACATGTTTTGTATCTTGTGTTATTATTAAATATGCCTCTAGGAAATTGTCATGAATGAAATAACCAGTCTTCTTAGTTCCCTTCTCATCCCTTGTATTTTCTATGGTACACAATATTTGTAAGTGTTCACTTTTTTTCATTTCATATGATGTAGAGGTTTGATTTTTCAACCATTTATTAATTTGACATGGTCATAAAGCATATTTACTGAAGTAACCTTACATCAAATTTATAGCAATTAAACATATAGAACTTATCACTGTGTGGACTTTTTACATGATGACCATAAAACAAAATGCAAAAAAACGATATAATCTCATCCAATATACACTCATTAGTAAATGTCATTCAATCGTGTATTGATGCCTGAATTATACTTTTCCAGACAGTTAAACTCAAAGTAGCATATATTTTGCATTGATGCAAAATGTGTAAACATTATTGTAAACTTTAAAATAACTGAAGTTCAGTTAAAGCATATGTGCCATTAATTTCTAATTAATTAATTACAAGAATTTTTTTTTTTATATATATACATGTAGTTTTAATAAAAATCAGAATTTGCTTTGTGGTATATTTGATTCACCTACAAATGTACAGTAAAATAATATATCAGAGCCTCTAGTATCTCATCTTACATTCATTGTTTTTTCCTTGACATCTGCAATTTCTACATCATATAATTTTCCTTTAATTATCATGAAATATTCTTATTTTTGTTCTCGTATGTAAGTATATGTGAATTGATTTATTTGTGTGAACTGGCATCCACTAGCTGTAAAACCACATTGTGATCACTTCTGTCACCTTTTCAGTTTTTATCTGTGCTAGACTTTGTTGATCTTCAATTCTTTGAAAAAAGCCTGTCAGAAATTAACCCAATTTGCACAAATTCTGTTACAATCTATAAACTTCTGCTCTATAAACATTTCGATATTATTTATGGCAGTATGTATGTATTTATATTTAATTATGTCCTATTTTGATGTTAATAGATGATCTGCTTAAAGGCAACCTGATATTAAATCATCTTGTTCGTTGTACTCCTGAAATTCTTGTGTTCAAACTTATCATTTATTATTTTCTCAAATAGAACTTTGTCTATTAATATAACTGGAGCTTTCATCGTTTTATAAGTGTAAGTTTGTTTAATTTCCTTGATTTTACAATTTTGTTTTGTACCATTACATTAGCTAAAAAAATTTTATGCTGAAAAATTGATTATCTTAAATTATACAGGGGTAATTTGTGCTTTCAACTGTACTTCAAAATAGAAAGTTTTTGTCTAAATTCATGGAATTTTAGTGTAGCAATTTCCCTCTCAAAATTTCAAATGTAATTAGTCAAAAAACTTTGGTAAAAAGAAAACAGTTTTTCATTTCATTATAACATAAGTATCAGCAATTTTGTGTCTGTAAATACAGTTTATTATATACATTGATATAAACATTAGTTCTCTTTTAAGAACATGGAATTAGACTAAGTTTTGATAAACAACAAATTAATGCAAATTAGAATTAATAGTTTATTGAACCTTTAAATTGAAACTAAGCAGTTTGTTATTACATGAATGTTATGTATTTTGTTTGTTTGTTTGTTATGAGTGTTATTTATGGATGGTAGTGTTTATAACATATCCATGAATCTTCCAAGTTATATATGTATATAGAAAATGAACAATGATATAGATTATATCATATTGTAAATATAATGTATATCAATAATAAATGATACAATTTACAACTGTTTTTATGTTTTTAATTTGAAGAAAGAGTGGCACATTTGTATTGGGATATAAAGCTGCTGATTTTTGTCCATCATGATAGTAAACATCTACAAGTCTACAGATTTCATTTTTTTATTGGAACTTTTTTCAATGCATATTTCAGTAATATCTAGGAAGGGCCAATCGATTATTTTTGAGCTCTTGGAAAATGTAAATGGTATTTAAAACTATCATTGTAGGCACAATCAAGGATTTACACACCTGAAAATGTTATTAAAAGGGAGAAGAGAATTTTTTTACATTTAGAGCCATCACATAAAAAGGAGAACAAGGGTACAATCAAATAATTGGTATTATCAGAAATGAACTCATGCTAACTACAGGCTCTAAAGAGACAGCGTTTATCACCTGGATATGTGTGCATCTTCAATGCTAGAAACGGCCACACACTAACATTGTAGACTGGATTATAATTCAAATGTTATTTAAATCCCATGTTGTGATATGCTTTTCTCCATCTAAGGGTGGAGATTATTGTGACATTATTGTGATTATTGTGCTGGCTTTAATGAGATTGCATATATACATATACAAAAAAAACCATGTGGCATGATTGCCAACAAGACACCTCTCCACAAGAGACCAAATGACACAGAAACTATATGCCACCATACGGTTTTCAACAAGGAGAAAAAAAATACTTAAGACAGTTTCAGCCCCGAACTGACCAATGTAAAACAATTCATATATGATCACACTTATGCCTTTCATCTGAGTGCAGAAACGCTTTACATTGAGTATTTAAATTAAGAATATTTACATTGTGTTTTGCACAGATTGAAAGATGATAAGTGAAATATGACTATGTTGTGTTTTTGGTCATTGCTGGATGGAAATTTGACTACAGTTTCTATTTAAAAATGTGTTGATCTTGAATTGTGGAAATGTTGTCAGGAAGAAGATTCCATTCGTGGTTAGAAACTGTTTTGATACTTTACAGTGTTGCATTGTGGCTGTATTATGTACACGGAGTTCGTGTAGTGTTCAACATGCTTTTTAGCGGTATGTCTGCAGCAGTATGATAGAACATGCTCTTTTGGAATATTATTAGCCTGTTTATATTGCGTCTTCCTTCCAATATTGGCCAGTTTACGTGTTGCATGATACTTGTTATAGATCCTGGATGGTATTCACAGATGCTTCATACGAATATCTCTGCCCGGTATTGTTACATTTTAATTCTATGGACAGCCTTCTTCCATTGGGGATCCCACACTGAACTGCAATATTCAAGATGTGCTCTCACTAGTGCCAGATATGTCTGTTCCGTGATATTTTTCGGACAACTGTGTACTTTTCGTTGTTTAAACTTCAGTTGCTAGGTGGCAATATTTACTTTATTTGTGATGTGTTGTTTCGAGTTAATATGTTTGGAGTCCAAGATGTGGGTTATGGATGTTTACTTCTAACTGAGTTTAGATGAGGTAATTTGGTTGGTTGATTTTCCGTCGGATGTTGTGGATTTACTGAAGTACATAACACTTTTTGGGGATTGAAAGACATTTTCTAGTCTAGAGACCACCGTTCTAGCCACTGCGAAAATGTAGTGTTTTGGTATCTGTTTTAGATTGGATGTTTCCGTAAACCAAGCAGTAGTGTTATGCTTGTTCCTGGACTCATAAATTATTTTCTGTAACTGTTTAACTATGCCAGTTACATTGATAGCTATCATAGGACTCTGCGATGATTTTGGTATTTCAGGTTTTTAGATAATACTTGATATCTATACTATCAAACGAGAATACCTCATTTTGTGTGCCGCTTCTCTTCCTTCCACAATAAATACATCTGTTTGCTTCTGTGTTCTATAGGTACCATGCATAGTCGCATTTGTGATCTATTCTTATGGTTATTCAGTTTGGGTTATTTTGGGAGAAAAACGAAAAAAAGGCGTCCGGATATTGTTTCCGTCATCAGACCAACTTTTTAGTCATACAAGACCTCGCGAAAATAACAAATATAACATCAAAACCAAATACATGAATTTGGGATAGACAAGTACCGTGACACGTCTTATCGCAATGTCAATTTACACTCAAAAATAAGAGAAAACAAACGACGCAACGTTAAACTGTAACACACACAGAAACGAACTATAACGCGAAAATAATGGAATTGAACAGAAAAAAAAACCCAAAAAATAACGAACTTTGGAAAAAAATGAGAGGGCATAAAAAAAAAATTAAAAATTGTCCTGTCTCCTTGAGTACCAATAAATTTTGATCCTTTTTCTGAAATTTCCAGACATGAAATCTTTTACAAAAATTTTCCCTACAACAGTTTACATACTTTAAACCAAGCTCTAAATGCCAGCGATTTCGCCGGGGTGTTCTAGTGTTGGTGGAAATCAACATCAGAGAATATAAATTCATATTGTTGGTTTAATACATTTGCTTTCCTTCTATGTCAAGTTTATCTTTTTATTTTTTTCTAATCATAGTGATGTTACTACTATCATTTTTAAAGACCATTATTATTTAGTTGTCGTGTAGATTTTCCCTTTATAAGTATTAAATTTGTCTTTTCTTCATAATCAGGTTTGAGTTTACTAGCTATTTTTGTCTTCTCCTTTACTGTTGTTCGCATGGATTTCAATGCCTTCCATCATTTCTCCTTTCAACTACCTTCTGATTTCCCGGCTTCATTAATGGTATAAGCGTTGTTTATTAACAAATGAGCTGTTTGAATACAGCAGTCATCAATGGTAGATTCCATTTTGTTGATGTATTTTTATTGGGATATGTTTTTCTATTGCATTATTCAGAAAAAGAATTCCACACATCTTCTACTTTGTTTTGTTTATTCTCTTCTTTAAAGGTTTTAAGATTTGACTTAGATCTTCTGTTTGTATACCTTCCATATTTCTTTTTTTTTGTACGGTAAGATTTTTTTAATCTTTTCTTGTGTATTCTGGCCTTGGCGTTTAGTGTTATCTTGATTATGTCATGGTCACTGGTTCCTGGAGCTTTTTCTACTTTATTGATAAGGTTTTGGTTATTGGTGTAACACAAATCTAATATGCTGCATTGACGCGTTGTTTTAAACACAGCTTGTGTTGTTGTGATCATTTGCTATGTCTAAAACCTTTTAATTGTTGTTTGGCCATACTGAGATGAAATCTGTATTGTTAGATTCACACATTGTTGTCAATATAATGGAATTTGATGCCAATGTCATACAAGTGAGAGGTTTAGCTAGATATAAAGCAATATTTAATCTACCATTTTCTATATTAAATCAGAGTGATTGAAAGCACTGAACGGTAGAGATTGCTTCAATTTATCAGTGGGATGTAAAACTAAATATTGCATTGGTTGTTGTTGATTTAACAGCTATTCTAGACAAAGGAAGATAACTCCATTTTTTTTTTAATGTGATTAACAATGACATAATTTACATTTTTAGAACAGATATTAGATTCCTGCACCTTGCAAAAGTTATGTAATTTCCTTGACAAGTGAAACATTACTTTGTGCCTTGAAGATGTTGAATATCTGAGCATACATTACATCGATAAATTTTTGGAATGTTCATGTATAGTATTATAGAATGTTATGATCAATGCATTATATTTTGTGTATCAAAAAGGTAGTGATCAGCCTTGAAACATTTAGATATCAAGTCAACCCCGAAAATGATTGTACCAAGTCAGGAATATGACAGTTGTTATCTATTCGTTTGATTTGATTGAGCTTTTGATTTTGCCATTTGATTAAGGACTTGTCGTTTTGAATTTTCCTCGGAGTTCAGTATTTTTGTGATTTTACTTTTTGTATGTTGTTAGTGCTAAGAGAGGCGACAGATACCAACTATTTTAACTCATAATCTGAAATCAAGCTAACAATGTAATGACAGAAAAAGCGAAGTTAAATCTGTTGTTATCTTTAAACGAATTTAAGTAATTTCGTTACATTTAAAAAAAAATATATTTAAATATCATCTGAAGAATTCATTTTACTTCACCTTTTTGTGTTTTTTATTTGTCATGTATGTTTACCTAGTGTTTCTGTTGTTCTTTTGTTTTTCTTTAATAGTAGGTGTGTTCCCATCGGTTGCAGTTGGTGAACCAGATTTGTTTTTCGCTTAATCGATTGATGACTATTGAACAGCGGTATACTACTGTTGTCTTTATTTGACAACTGAGTTACAATTAGTGTTACATTAACCTATTAGGTTTGTTTCGGTTTATAACCCAATAGTCCATTTGCCGATTCCCGTTATTGACCCTGTATTTAGAGATCCCTTTTTTAGTTGTCTCCCTTATGAGGGACATTAATTTTCATTAACAGTGGAGAGCTAGCAGAAAGAGCAAATTTACCTATGCGAAACGTGAGTAATCTTTAAGATTTTCAAATCTTTTAATTACATTAAATTTGTTGATAAGCTTAATACTTTTGACACCCGAAATTATTTCTCATGAAAAGTTAGTTTAACCGCCGATACATCACTTTTAATTCATCATGTGGGGGGGGGGGGGGGGGGGGGGGGGGGTATGAAGGGTCCAGATCCCGAATTTGAATAAATTTAAATCCCAACATCCCGAAATTCGAAAAAAAAATTCCCGAAATCCCGAGCTAAAATACACACGATCCCGGAGCCCTGATAAAGGTCCTATCCCCCTCCCCCCTCATCATGCTTTTTATTGGCAATAGCCAATTTTGTCTGGAATAGAATTAGTCTACGATTGACAAAGGGAGGTAATTCGTTTAAAAGGTGTGTCATCACAGAATCAAATCGGTAATTGGCAAATGGACTATTGTGTTAAAATAACAGAACTTAACCTGATTTCGTTTGTACCAAGTCTTTAATATGGCAGCTCATTCTCACGTGTTCCGTTGATTTGACGTTCGATTTTGTCAGTTTTTAAGGACTTTTGTATTTAACTAAGAGTTCAGTATTTTGTTACACTTTCTTAGACATCGGATATTTTGATGAATGCTGCGTTGTGAAATAACTACTCCCTTTTTGGAGTGATGTTAGTTTTTATGCACTGTGGTTTTCAAAACGTAGTTATTTTTTTTTTACATATATACTATATTCTTTTTTCAATAAAATTGTTGGTAACATCATAAAGTACACACTTTTTTTATACTAAATGTCTTGAATTTTCTTTATCTTTGTAATGCAAGCTTTGCATGCTAAAGTAAGTTTGATGAATCATTTCAGAATCAAATCAAAGTCATCAATACAAAACACAGAAATACAGAAAATTAAAACGCAAACCAATACTAAATTCAGCTACGTTACTTGTGCAAATGATAGCTAGTGGAACGATCATGTACGATAAATCTAAATGATCATTTAATGTCAAAATTCAAAAATACACGTTTACCTGGGTCATTCATTACGAAATTAGAGAACCTGGCAATATGCATTACTTCCTAAGTTAAAACAATATTATTACAGTCAGAGATGCTCCTTGATTAGTTCATTTTTTAATCCTTCCTACTTTGAAAACACAATTTTCCTGTCGCACCTTTTTAATACCATTTTCCTATCGCAACATTGGGAATATAATTTTTTATCGAAATTTTGGTAATATGATTTTTTTTATCAACTTTTTGGTAATATCATTTTATGTATATTCATAATGACGATAAAGTAAAGATGATAAAGAACTGTTCAAATCTTATATGAATATAAATTAAGGTCCACCTGAGGTATACATCACTAGACAGCAACATATCGCCAATATCGACACAGAAAAACAATGTGTAGACTGTTGATGACAGCTACCATATTATTTTGAAATTATGTAAAAACTGTTTTGTTGGGAATTGATAAGAAGCCGATAGTTCGATTAATATGTAGGAAAACTGCAAAACATAACCAAAATGATCTACGCGCGGGATTCGAACTTGCGACCTCAGTGTTGACATGGTAGTGATTCAGTAATTCGACTACTTGGACCACTTGGCTACCAACGCACGAGACAGATTACTTGACAGTTTTCTTCAGTCGAGATTTGATTAATATGCAATGAACAAGTTTTTATATTTATATTTCCATTAGCCTGAAGATTTCGTGACTAGTCACATATATTTGTTTGTTTTTGTCAATAATGTATACAATCATAAATATAAATAAAAAAATGTGTATAAATTTCGATTGTTGTTCTATAAAAAAAACATTTGCATTATAAAAAATATTCATCACACATCATTACGACCAACAACTTGTGTTTCTTGCTTCTGCTGCTGGTAATAAGTCTTCGTATGGCGGCATGTAAGATAAATTATCACGAACCTACAATATAACAAAAAATAAAACCAATAACCTAAAGGTTTGTTTAATTCTTGGATGCGCAAAACAAAAGATTATTCACGCTAAAAAGTTATTTGATCTTTTCAAAACCTACATCACAAAAATAGTAAAAATGTTATATTTTTTTAAAGGTCCCAAATGGGCTCTTTTCACAAATGACATTTGTTTATAAAATCAATTTTTAATCTGTTTTCCCTCCCTTAAATTATTATGGGTTTGTTATTATTTTACGAATAAATCAACTCAATTTACGTCAATTTTAATTGCGCTGATCGAGTAGAAACTGTTTTTGGAATAAACATCAAAACTGAATAATTAAGGATAAAGTGTACACAAACACAGTACCTAGTAGATTGCAATCATACCTGTTCTGTTTTTGTGAATACTCTTATAAGGTTTTGACCTGCAAGCTTCCTGAGATCCGGTTGAGACCAACCCCGTTTGACAAGTTCAGCAAAAAGATCTGGATAAGTGGACACATCCTGTAGTCCCACGGGTACGCTTTAATCATAAAAGACACAAGACAATAATTGGGAAGCAATTGATGACTAACTTTGAAATCGGATAATGATTACTTTATACATGAATAGAAACAGCGACATAACATTACTATATTTACTTTATATAGTGTTATAGTATTCTTATAGTTGTCTTTATGAATATTACTTTTACTGTTTAGTCTGTTTTTGGTGATATTTATTTCACGTGACTCTGTACTTATACATCCCCTCATTGTGTTATTGTTCTATAATAATTTTGGTATTTTGTCTTTCATTTTTGCTAATGTACTTTATTTATATGCCTTTTTGTGTTTCTTTGATACATGTGACGTGGCTCCGTCATTGTGTTATTGTGCTTTGGTAAATTTTTGTATTCTTGTTTTGCATTTTTTGCTAATATGCTTAATCTATATGCTTTTTTGTGCTTTTTGTTATATATTTGTTTGTTTTTATAGCGATTGAAATTATAACACATGATGACTGTTGTACCCTATCTTTGACATGTTTACCTATAATGTCTGTTTGGATTGTTCGCACATCATTGTCAATATAATGAAATGAGATGCAATTGTCATACAAGTGAGAGGTTCTGCTAGCTATAAACCAGGTTTGATCAACCATTTTCTGCATGGGAAGTTGCCTGTGCAGAAAGTGCATGTGCCAAGTCGGGAATGTGACAGTTGTTGACCATTCGTTTGAATTTGCTTGAGCTTTTGATTTTGCCATTTGCTTAGGGACTTTCCGTTTTGAATTTTCCTGGGCGATATTCTTGTGATTTTATTTTTTGTTATATATAAAACGTCAAATAACACGTGAGTTTAAAGTTTGATGTTGTCACATGGTAAGAAAGATTATAATCTTATACGACAGACAAAAACACAGCTTAAGTTACATTATTTAATTGCCACTATACATAATGTACTGTCATCAAAAGGCCTGCAGATGTAATGTGATCCAGATCTAGACTTGCAGTGTAACAATCATGGCAGTAATATAGTGAGAAATAGTGCTTTTTGTTATATTCAACACGAACTAAGATTACTTACGTTGGAACACCATCATAATCAGCTCCAATTCCTACATAATCGACACCGATCAAATTTTTGATATAATCTATGTGATCTAGAAGTAAAACAAATGACCACAATTCAAAAATCATATCAACACTTTATTTAAGATTGCTGCTTCAGATTTTGCAACCTCATCCCCTTATAATTTTTACAAGCAATACCGTAATTTGAAATGTTTTAACTGTTTCTGTCTAATATCATAAAATAATGAATATTGTCTATGATCTTTAACGTCACTGGTATATCTTTCGTCCAAGAATATGTTACAACTAGAAATGCAAATGTCCAATCCTTTCACTATTCTAAAACAAACACCCATAACATGTATAGCTACGGGGCGCCGAATGAGACTCTTGTGGTTTTGTACAAAATTCAATTCTGTCATAACAAAATCTTTTATGTCTTACAAAACTATGTGATACAGACTTGTTTTATGAGAACTTCAAAATTGTGATGACAAAATTCATTTTTGTCATGACAAAATTCATTTTTGTAGACAAAATTCTTTTTTGTCATGACAAAAGTCAGTTTTGTCAAAAAGGTATATAAACTTATTTGCATACAAAATTGACTTTTGTTACCTGATATGGAAATTAAAACACAAAAGACAATTGTGTGAGACAAGATTCAATTTTGTGTGACAAAATTGACTTTTGTGAGACAGAATTCAATTTTGTCAATTTTGTCTCACAAAAGTTAATTTTGTCTCACAAAAGTCAATTTTGTGTCACAAAAGTCGATTGTGTATGCAAATTAGTTCACAGAATCCAACAAAGGTCAAGTCTGTGATACAAAAATGAATTTTGTCATGACAAGTCACTTTTGTCCACTGAAAGATAATTTTGTATGACAAAATTTAAATTTATAGTATAGTTAAACTGAACTCATTTTTGTCCGTACAAAATTGAATTTCGATTACAAAACCACAAGAGTCCCGTTCGGCGCCCCGTAATAGCTTGGTGATCGAACATGGCATTGTGATAGTTCAGTCAACTTATTTGTCAACTCTCTTCTAAAAATTTTGTTTGAATTTTTATTATTTCTATGTTGATATGATACAACACGTAATTCTTCGTAAACGTTTAATGCAAAGTCCGCAACTCACAGTTATAATTCCATGTTTGATATTAAGGTTTATTTCTTATATACATTATTACTTTTAAAAATGTATACTGTATGATTACCTGCAACCTGACTTAACTTTGCCACAGATTGGTTGTTTGGCGGACAGTTTATGTATTTATCGTAGAAATTTACCATTACCACGCCTCCGTTTAGTTTCTGAAAAAGTAAGTGTATACATTTTGATATATATGCCACTTGTGTTGTCTAGTTTTTGATATTCTTCATGTACATGATATAACAATAAATACGTAAATGTTTGTTCTCTTTTATATTGGAAAGGGGGGACATTAGAATATGTTTCAGTACAACAATCATTATAAAGATCTTTACTTGTAAAATGTTTTGTTAAGAATTGTTGTACAATGTTCCTCCATTAAACAATACGGTTCTTGATGTAGAAAAAAGAAAAATCACAAAAATACTGAACCCAGAGGAAAATTCACCGCTTGAAAGGAAAGTCCTGAATCAAATTGCAAAATCAAAAGCTCAAACACATCAAACACATCAAACGAATGGATAACAACTGTCATGTTTCTGACTTGGGACATGCATTTTCTTATGTAGATAATAGTGGATTAAACCTGGGTTTGAAGCTAGCTAAACCGTTCATTTGTATGCCAGTCGCATCGAATTTCATTATATTGACAGCGATGTGTGAACAAAACAAACAGTAGGGCATACACAATCGATATTCTACTTACCGTTTTTTGAAGAACATCATCCTGCACGTTTCTATAATGGTTACAGATGACAAAGGCTGAACTGTGACTGTATATTACAGGCGCAGTTGTGACTTCTAATGCGTCAATCATCGTATCACGTGATACATGGGACAAGTCTATCAACATTCCTAGTCTATTCATTTCTTTGATGATTATCTAAAAGCAGTATAAGGTTTATTAGTACAAAAACAACTTGTTCTAGCCTAACCTGGAATCATTATAGGTAATAAGGTTACCTACAACTTGTTCTAGCCTAACCTGGAATCATTATAGGTAATAAGGTTACCTTACATCGTTTGATTCAATGGATAATTCTAACTTTTATTTTCTATTTATATTCCTCTCCAATTATTTTGACCTTCTACATTAAAAAAATTCTATGTACTTATGATTTTTTTAAATCGTAATTGTAGCGTACGATAATAGGAAACGAACCTTGAACCAGTGTTTTTTCCTAATGTCATAAAGAGCAAAACCATTCTAACCATAGTGACATAACACTATTGCATTATATGCCTAGAGATTAACAACTTTACAACAAACATTCTGCATAGAGATATATGAAATAGTTTCTGTGTAAGGTATATCACCTACATGCCACACTAAATAATGTACTGTGTACAAACCAATCTGAAGCCGATCAAGAAAGCTTTATTCGACGAACATGATTAATTTAAAAAAATAATTTATGAAATTATATAAGTTCCTGGTGGTGATTGCTATGTACAACTTTTGGTAATAATATGCGATTGATAATGGAGTCAAAGAGTGGTCAGATATTTCAAATAATGAAACGCATTGGTGTGACTGGTAAGAATGCCTAACATATCTGGCCTTCAAAGTATTTCATCTTTGTGCCACATTATATATATATATATATATAACAAAACATGATGTATATACAACTCGTCTAAACATCAACCCAACAATGTTAGATCGGTAAATTTGCTTTCGCAAATTTTTGGTTCTTCCCTCGCCGGGATTCGAACCCATGCTACTGTGATATCGTGACACCAAATCGCCTGCACTGCAGCCGTCCCGCTAGACCACACGAACACCTGAGCTCTCAAAAAAAGAGCTTTCGCTGGCCGTGTGTTACCTTTCCTCGTCAGTTTTAATCTAGCGGCGTACTACAGTACATGATATATAAGGCATGAAGATGTTATTGTTACAGATCAGCTAAATTATCTATAGTAAAGGATCCTACAAATTGATGTAATATACAGTCACAGAAAATAATTATATTTATAAGTACGTCTGAGTCAGTGACAACTCTACAACAGATGTATCCATCGGATCGCCATCAATGATGGTGATACATGGCTGTGTACATAATGTATATTATATACAACTCGTCTAAACATCAACCCAACAATGTTAGATCTGTAAATTTGCTTTCGCAAATTTTTGGTTCTTCCCTCGCCGGGATTCGAACCCATGCTACTGTGATATCGTGACACCAAATCGCCTGCACTGCAGCCGTCCCGCTAGACCACACGACCACCTGGGCTCTCAAAAAAAGAGCTTTCGCTGGCCGTGTGTTACCTTTCCGCGTCAGTTTTAATCTAGCGGCGTACTACAGTACATGATATATATATAATACGTTAAACAGCTCGTAGGTTTAAAGTTTTATGTGACAACATGGTAAATAAAGGCAACAGTAGTATACCGTTGTTTTTAAAAGTCATAAATCGATTGAGAGAAAACAAATATGGGTTACAAACTAAAAACTGAGGTAAACACATTAACTATAAGAGGAAACCAATGAAACAACAGAAACACTGAATTGCAACAAAAAACCAAAACGACAATGCAACACACACAGACAGAACTATAAGATAACAACTACCATCTTCCTGACTGGGTGCAAAACATTTTAAGAAAGATTATCATCCTTTACGACAGACAAAAAACACATCTAAAGGTACGCAATATATTTGCCACAATACATCATGTACTTGTTGCAATTTTAGATCAAGCCGACAAGGAAAGCATTAATCGATCACTGAAATCTATATTATAGTTTAGTTGATCGAGTAATCTATGGCGCTGGACACAATTCAGTCAAATATTCTTTTCCTTGTATATAATCTGTCCATGTCATAAATATGGTAATGTTTCAGACCTTTTTACAAAACTTAAACTTTAAAACAGTCACACACTGTTTCTCTGTTTGTCTTTTTCATTTTTATCCATGGCGTTGTCAGTTTATTTTCGATTTATGAGTTTGACTGTCCCTCTGGTATCTTTCGTCTCTCTTTTCTATCACATTGATGGCCTATTATCAAGACTTAGTACTATTTCTTACACTTCAGTGTTGTACGTTCCGTTCTTTTTTGTATACATCACATTGTTACTGTAAACCTACTTTATATCACATTAAAGTGTCCAACACTAATTTTTGAACAAGTTTATTCTACTGTGATTGCTGGATGTAATGCATTTAAAACGCTTTTAAAATAATGTATCCCATTTAGAAATGTTTCTGAAGTAATTTCCTTTAATACAAAAATGTATTTGTGAATACCTTTCCGAACTCTGTCAATCCATTAAATTCCGGATTACCATCTTGATCTACCAACCAGTTGTCTGCCCTGAAGAAAACGATTTATATTTTATTCATGACATAGCTTCAACAGATATGATATGCCAAATAGTAAATCTTACTTCACAATTAAAAAGATAGCAAGGTCACATTCTAGAGTAGCATTATCAAAAACTATGTAATGACAAAGCGAATGTCATTACAATTTTTATGCCCCACCTACGATAGTAGAGGGGCATTATGTTTTCTGGTCTGTGCGTCCGTTCGTTCGTCCGTCTGTCCCGCTTCAGGTTAAAGTTTTTGATCAAGGTAGTTTTTGATGAAGTTGAAGTCCAATCAATTTGAAACTTAGTATACATGTTCCCTATGTTATGATCTTTCTAATTTTAATGCCAAAATAGAGTTTTTACCCCAATTTCACAATCCACTAAACATAGAAAATGATAGTGCGAGTGGGGCATCTGTGTACTATGGACACATTCTTGTTGGTAATGGTACTCTACAATGTGACATTGATAACTTTTTAACGTTGAAGTGGTATTTACTTCATGAATATCTTAGACATTCCTCTATGTATTTATACATCCTATACACCCGTATGTCTGAGTTGGTCCTTTGTGTTAGGGTAGTTGTTTTTAGTATGAGGTTAGACCTTTTTGTTTCGGTCTCATATTTCTCAATTCCATCTCAGTTCTACTGAGAGTCCTGTGATTGTAACATCGCTTACTTATATGACAAACATTTTACGTACAAACCTTGTATAATATAAACGGCATGAAATATTTGGACATTTAATTGTTTTATATTCATATATAGTATCGTTTTACAAATGTAAAATATTCCATCGCATATAGACATAATGACATTTTTATTGCAATATGACCGATAATGACAAAACTCAACAAAATTTGAAAATTAAATTAGATCAGTTTTTATTAAGCACTGGTCATTTATCATGTAAAAACAACTAGTACTAATCATTTCGAAATACGACGAAAAGTTATCACAATACAAGAAGTCCTCTAGAAGCTTAATGTTATTACAGACTTACCATGGCGTATTACAGCTATGAGTAACTGTCATATAGCGGACACCAAGTTCATAAAACATTCGTAGGTTACTAAGACTACTGTCTATTGAGTGACCTCCTTCTAGCCCAACTAAACTTGCTACCTTTCCGTTTCTGAAGGCATCAAGTATACCTGAATATAATGTAACTTATTTTATATACTGAATTTCTGATTTATAATATAAATTCATGTTAAAAAAATCTTATTATAGATACCATAATTATAATGTGTACGCCAGACAAGCTTTTCGTCTACAAACGACTCGTCATAAGACATTGACATCGGGATAAAAAAAAAAGTATGAAGTTCAAGAGCATTGCGGACCCAAAATTATGAATTTTTTTTTACCAAAATTTATAGCATATATAAGGAATTGTTATAAATTTTGATTTTGTTATATGTAAGTTAAAATAATACTAAATATCATTGGTATATGATTATGCACATTCATCACTCTACAATCTGTCGATATCTTGGCATTGCATAAGATCATGTGTTTCACTGACTGTTTATGTCGTCTTTACACTCAATCCATTGGATGTTGGAAGTGTACTGATTGAAGTTAATTCCAGATGCATTATTTTTTCATTAGTTGTTGTTGGCTTCGAAAAAGCTGTCAGTAACTGCGAGTACTCTCAGATATGTACTTGAGTGTCTTTTTGTTTGATGGGATGTACAAGTACCCGGCCATGTCCACTATGTGTTTTTGTTTGATGATGTCCTATTTGTAATTTTGTATCCATCTGATGAGTTATGCCCGTTTCAACTGATTTTTATAGTTTGTTCTTAGGTTTTAACTATTACCGCACTGTCACAGTTTATGGGATGGTTAGGCGCCCGATAACATGTGTAACCCATATACATTCTGTAGTAGCCCATGTCAAGTCAGAGCATGTTATTCATTGGCTATTTTTTGTTGTGTTTCCAGGCCTTTTATAGCTGACTATGTGGTATGGGCTTTGTCCTTGGTTGAAGGCCATACGGTGACCTGTAGTTAATTTCTGTGTCATTTGTTCTCTTGTGAAGAGTTGTCTCTTTGGCAATCATACCAAATCTTTTTATTTTTCATATTTATAATTTGATATGGTATAATTTAGTATACTTTGGGTCACAAGCTCTTCACGCATTTCGAACGATCCAGGTAAAGTGAAATCTAGAAAAGAGTTCGGATGCATGAAATGTACTGAGTTTTATTCTCACCGTTTATTACATTAAATTGTGAATACAGATTTTAAGTGTTTTGTGTATTCATAAATGAATTGTTTTACCTTGAGCAGAGGTTACGAATGTAAATGTGTCTGGGTATCTATGGACAAACTTCTTAATGGTATCTAACTGCGCCAGTGACTTGCTTACGGCATCCTTATACTGAGAATCACAGGACACGTAGCATGCCCAAAACTGAAATTTGTTTGCATAATCTTAATTTAAGAATGGCAGATACATATCAATAAAAGTAAAAATTGTCGTATTATATGTATTAAGGCACATATATTATATTTTCTAGTAAACGAGATAACATCCCATTAACTGTACATTCGAGAATACAAATCTAGAGCAAGGACGTATAACTAACATACTAATATACGTCCTTGTCTAGAGTAACTCATTTATAGGAATTTACACATGTATAATTTGAATTAGAAAATCATGATCACGGATTGAAACCGTTATCAATGAATAAATTCGTGAGAGCAAATAAGAGGAATAAGTTATTTCCACTTCCCTCTAAACAATGAATTTCATTTTTTAAAGGAATAGTTAAAATATGTTTTAAGTGACATACAAGTGGAAAGTGTTTAAAGTACCTGTTCCGAGACAGGTTTACGACAACCATTCGTTTCAATAGGAATCGTTTAGAGTCCCAGAGGATGGCGAGCGTAATTAAATAAAAAAACTATAATATATTTTTATATTAAGTTTATACATATTTATCTTTAGTGGATTGGGAAACAAGTTTTGCAACTGATATTAATCCTTTTCCACTTTGCTGGTGCGAGTGCTGCATTGTAGCGGCATTAGCCTGCTCTTTTTCGAAATCTACAAGGGTGTCTTTAACGTGCAAAAGATATGCCTCTCTCTTAACACGGGTCAACCATTTATCGCCCCCTTCATTCCTAAAGACCATACTAGCAAATGGTGTCTAAGACAACTATACAACCCAAATAATTTGGTCTCTTCCAGAATCGATCCTCCTACTTAAAAGTTAATGAAGTAATCGTAGGAATATCACGACTGAATTATATTAACTATATACAACTATAATGTTACAAGTTAGCTATAATAGCAGCTATTTAGGTAACGAAATCCAACCTGTGCTGAGAGTTTTCCTTTTCTTATTCTTGGAATGTCTGTGTGTGTGACTTTTCCTTTCCATATTTCCTTCAAATTGTCCTTCAGGTCGATGTTGTAAACAGAGTTGTTTTCATTTTTATAAAACTGCCAAGCCAAATCGTTGTGTCTGATAAAACATAAACATGATCATTATGAAATAAACACTGTTATTCAGTGGCAGCTATATAAGATATGATACAGTTAAAATGAAAACCAGTGTCTACAGTGGCGGATCCAGGGGTGGGGGTTCGGGGGGTTGGAACCCTCCCCCTTTTTATGTAAAAATTGACAAAATCTAATAATGCATATGTTAGGACTGGATTAGACCTCAGTTATTCACGATACACAAAAATACACCTGTATATACATTTGATCCGGGGTATTTTAAACAGATATATTATGTTAAGGAGGGGTATTTGCGAAAAATACCAGTCGAGAGAACTTTTAAGTTCGCGAGCCGTAATGCGAGGGAAATTCATTCTCAAGACTGGTATTTTTCACAAATACCCCTCAAGAACATGCTATATCTGTTTAATTACACCGAATGTTAACTTTCAAAAACGCATTGATGATCATCCATTCGGATAGAGTATTTTTTGGCAAATACCACGGCAGAAACGGTAAAAAAGGCGTATCCTTTTTGCATATACCCCGGCGGCGTTAAAAAATGAACGATATTCATTTGATAACAGTAAATTTGTGAAAACCAATCAAAACCCAGGATTCTTACATTAGGTGTAATTAACAAAAGAATATTTAAAAATTTTCATCTGTAAGTTTTGATAAAATTGGGAATGGATTCTATCAGTTAACACAAATTTCAAGGATATCAATTTCACAACAATACAAACAACTCTAAACTCACCGAAAATTATATTCAAATTTGCAATAAAATTTATTCAAAATTTGTCTTAATGGAAGCTTTTAGTTCGTATTTTTAATTTGTCAGTTTATGATACAACACTAGTAAAACATCATCAGTATTTATGTACTAGTACTTACCAAAAAAGAGAAACACACAATAAGGCATGTTAACCTTCTTCACAAATACTTTTAAAGGAAAATTAAATATAATTCAATAAAATCTAGAGGAATTAAAAGAACTATCTGAAAACAGTTTTAGATTTGGACATGTTTAATGTACTTTCAAACTACATGTGTATATCATTTTTACCAGACTATGCCGGAAGTAATCTGCCATGCAAAAATATCTTATGACTTTTTTTGGGACTTAAAGATAAATGTCTAAATCTTTCTGATCTTTTGGTTTACTTATATATATGGATATTTTAGGATTTGTACTCCTAGATTAATTCATCACATATCTTTACGTCTATCGACTTATTTTCACTGACTGATAAATACTAGTACATACTTTTTCTTTAAAAACAAATAAGACTGATCCATACACTTACATTCTTAAGGCAGCTAAACCCTTTTACACATTCGTGTCGCCTAGACAAACGCATTGAAACGTATGAATAAAGACAGACTACTAAGCTGTAAAACTTTTAACTGTTTTCTGATGTTCTTATCAACTTTCTGTTTAATTTGTAACTAAATGAGGTTAGATTTAAAAACTGCATCTAAAGATCTGTTTATACTGTAAATTAGTTTGTCCTTTTCCAGCCAACGACGTTATATCAATGAGTATCCTACTTTCTACTCCAGTCAGTCCACGACTAAATCAAGTTACGGTATCCTTTTTTCTACTTGTTTACGAATAATGTTTCTTATTTAAAGTAGCACATTAGTCTTTATTCGGTGAAATTGGGGGTAAATCTTTATTTAATTAACGTAACTATTACAAATATAAAACCAAAGTAGAGATACGCAAGAAGCTTTTTTCAAAATAGTTGGATACATAAGTCAATTAGATACTTTAAATGAGATTGAAGGATATTCAAATATAATAACCCTTTAACATCGTCAATTTGTATGCATGAATGTGCATAATATACATTGTACCTTGAATAAATTGTGACGGTTAAGTAGAATTCATGAGGTTTTATTGATCAAATAATGTTTACATATACAAAAATCTTTTACTAACAGAAACGGACCAAAACACATAGTTAGTGTTGAAGTGATACTAGTGATAAATTGTAATTTATCAGATTAAATCAAATATTTTGGAAAACGGGATATGCATTAGTGAGAGGTTAGCTATAAAACCTGGGTTAATGCATCGTTTTCTACATAATAAAATGCCTGTACCAAGTCAGGAATATGACAGTTGTAATTCATTGGTTTGATGTGTTTGAGCTTTTGATTTTGACATTTGATTAGGGATTTTTCGTTTAGAAATTTTCCCCGAATTCAGTATTTTTGTGATTTTACTTTTAAATGACCCGTATAATACCTTCATTGTCAATACTACACTAAAATGTATTCTATGTTTACTATATAAAACATAAATTGACAAGGCCTTATTTACTTTTTTACTTAAATTTGCAAGGTCTGTGTTCAAAACCACACAGTTTGAATTTTTAACTCAATCGTCGCATATATTATAGCATAGGATTCTCAAACTGGCTAAAACAATAGTCGAATTGAACCATGAGCACATCTTTTCTGTCTTTGTTAAAATACGTTCACCGTATAAATATGTCCCCTTACAGTTTTAACAATTAAAAGGATCCTCCTTCGGAAAGAATTATTTAATGCAGATGTTATAATTGTACATCTTAATTCACTAGATTCATACCATTCGGCCTCTTGAAATTAACCGACATACTGTGCGCGAAGATCAAATGATCCTAAATGATACTAAATTGATAAAGAAAAGGATTTGTAAAGAATACAAAAAAAATCCTTGATAAATGTATTCTCAATTCAATGAATTTTGGACAAATCGATTTAAATTCTTAAAATTGTACTCAATAGGAAACGCAGTGAGGTGAGAGTTTGTTACTTTAAACACCAAATAGAGTGCTATTTCTTTGCCTGCATGTGTTTGTTCAGGCGCATGCGCAGTAATTCTTTGTAATAAACTGAAACACCACATTCTTCGTTTGTGGCTTCATAAAAGATTGGATTACATGTTTTTGTCAATGGTACTTATTTGTTTTGTTTATTCGTATTACATATGTTTTTTTTTACAATTTAATATCACTCCTATAGTTGGAATTTAATAAAATGTCCCATCCCCCTTTTTTCACGCCTCATTTACCGTAACTGTCACATAATTATCATCTATTTAGTATGTAAATATATGCGTACAATTTTGAAGTCATCTTATTATCATACATACGTACGACATCACAGTGTCATTATTCGTTTAGATGTGAACAACAAATAAATTTACACCTATTTGCCGTATAACAAGTATAGTACACATTTATGTTTACAACATGATCCAGGATATGTCTCAGTATTTTTTTTTAATTTTCAATTATGTAAAAAATCGTCGCTAATCTGACAAAAAAAGGATAAATGTTATTTTACTTGTTTCCTAGATTCCATTACCAATTTGAACTGTTTAAATTTGCTGTTCTTGAATTTCAAATATCATATCTTTATTTTAAATTTGATGATTTCCTTTGGCACGTATTTACAAATTAAAAGCGGTAAATGCATGGTCCTGATGGGCGTCTGCTCGTGTTAAATTAACCAACAAAAACAAAAACAAAACAACCACGCAAACTACGTAAACCAATAATGCTTAGAAAGAGTCCCGCTCTACCTCCAGGCATTGAAAAAATATGATTTAAAAGAAAAAAAAATGTCACAGAGTTTTCTCTTTTCAAGTCATGTGAATTATATACTTATTTGGCCTTTTGCGACATTCATTGTGTCCTTCTTTTTTTCTTGTAAAATTCCAATGAATCTCACTTTTTTTTTTTATTGTAATGCTAATCATTATTTACAACCATTTTTTATGCCGATGATTGTCAGCCAATTCCCTCTTCTCCGGCGGATAGTAGATTTTTCCTCAGTTTGCGAAGATGTCATCAAAACATGCCATAAACATTCATGTAAAAAAAACCAACAGCTGATATAATTGTATTAAAGCAATAACTTACCCATCTATCAGAGGATAACTATCAAGAACACAGTTTGCTATATCCAAATTGGGCGTGGCCGATCCGGGGTTAGTAACACAGTCGGGCGTGTGTAACCCACCGGATGATCCTCGATTTGGACTCACAGTGTCTGAATCATTTGTTGCCAAAACAATAATAGTTATAACCAATGCCAAAATAATGACGGCGACTATTCCAACTGCTAACTTGGTTCTATTTTTAGAAAGAGAATCAAAGCTTCCACCTCCCATCCCGTCAACTTTGTAGCTGGTCATAGTTCAATTTACCAGCTTTCAACCTATGACTGTTTATTATACATCTATACCGTACTATGTCAAGTAAACCATAAACTTGTAAATTTTATTGTGTCTTCGTTCACAAAATTTCTACGCGACGTTTAAATTGTGGTTGACAACACTTTCTAGAGGGAAGTTTTTGGACAGTTTCATTTTTGGGATTTACTTGTGAGTTTTTGCTTCAATCAAGTAATTTCACTTAGCCGCAACTGATCTTCCTGAACATATTTGGGATTTTCATATTTGTTTTTGACAACCAGATGATCTGTATATGAATACTGAAATCATACAAATTATCAAAATACCATTGATGAATTTTACCAATTAAAAAAAAACCAGAACTCTATAAGAATGCATTGTTTGGATAAATATGAAATAGGAGATCATTTTTTTTTTACTGGAAAACTGGACAAAAGTCTTTGATTATTATTATGTAAAAAAGTCATTCACAAGTTCCATCATCAAGGTTTATTTAGGACCAAAACTTTTAACTGATTTACAAGGATTGAAAAAGGCTGTCCGAAAGAAGTCTACCAGTGGTCTTTCAATGTTACACAAGCAGTTTAATAGTTATACAATTGGTATTGGCACATAACGGCAATCTTGATTGATTTGGTTTACTATAATATTCATTTATTTGTGGCTTACACACTGGACTTTATATGAATGTAAAAAGGTGAATGCTCAAAGGACTTTACGGTAGACCCGTGTCATAATGACATTTTCTCTCTATTCGAAGTTTCTTTCATAGTAAAATAGATACATGATACCCGAAGTAATATAATACCTCATATCGTTTAATAACCTAAATTCAAATATTCAGAGACACGGGTTTGTTTACCGTGAACTTTAAATATTATGAAATTATCATTGAAAAACTGTCTGTCCACTATATATGATCCTTATCTTCATAATTAACTGACTTTAAATTATAACAGCATTCTACAGACAACAACTTTTATCATTTCACCCAAATATACAAAAAAAGGTTTTAAACGTGCATTCGAGATGATTCTGCTATATGGAATATGGTACAATATTCGGTATAGAGGTTGTGAAATATGAAATTATTTACAGCAAGATTTAAAAAAAAAAAGAATCACATAGCCCCAAACTTTATTTTAGGGACCTTGTTATCGGACGATTGCAGTCTTGATCTTTGAATTTTATAAACGAATTAAACTGGATTTAACCTCTTCTGCGATTTTAGTTGTGTAATGTATATCAAGTATAATTATCTGTCTTGTTGGGTTCATCTCGGACAGAGTATTATGTAAACTACGTAATAATATATGTCATATGACTTAACTTGACCCACTTTCTGTTCAAAGGAAAAAATCGAGAGGATTTTACTGCTCTATTATAACTTCTGTTAATAAAAATATTGCATTACACAATAGGCCTAGATCTTTAATTTAAGGTGATACCAGATTCCTTCCATAAAATTAATTTGGCTCGTTTAATTTTCATAAAATTTTAACAAAGTATTTAAAGGTTGGTTAAGGTTTTCAAGTTGTGAACCTAAGGCTCTCGAACTCCTCTCTTTTGCCTAACAGCAGGTACAACTTGCTATGCTAAGCACCCGATCGGAAACGCATGACTGTGGACCCCGGATCAGCTTAGCACATGTCGGGTTCTCGTCTCCATTAGAAGACTAAGATTCAGCAAGACATGATGAATCAAGGTATGAAGCATCCAGGTATTTATACCTTCTATAATTTAATGATTATTACAAATAATAAGCAATTAATGCCTTCACCGTTGCTGTCAGATTAGCATCCCACATGTCTCTCATTCTGATTTTTTTTTGCAGGCGAAACAAGCTTGTCATAATTATTATATAGAAGATCCTCTTTATGAATTTCTCATTGCTTTCTAATAGGATGATTAAAATTGCCGGAAGTGTTGAAATATAAGGGTATAAGTGATGCGAAGGCCTTCTAAAAATAAAATAAAATGTTAATCATGCTGTAAACATGGCACCAGCATTTGTGTAACATACTTTGACATAGTTTTATAACCTACTTAAACCCCAAATTTGTAGTACCGGGCGCCGAATGGGACTCTAGTGGTTTTGTACTCGAAATTCAATTTTGTACGGACAAAAGTGACTTTTGTTCAACAAAAATGAGTTCAGGTTAAAATTTTGTCATACAAAATTATCTTTCAGTGGACAAAAGTTACTTTTGTCATGACAAAATTCATTTTTGTAGACAAAATTCATTTTTGTCATTACAAAATTCAATATTGTCAAATAGGTCTGCAAATATAAACTTATTTGCATACAAAATTGACTTTTGTGACACAATATTGAATTTTGTGACAAAAATGAATTGGTGACAAAAATGAATTTTGTGACAAAAATAAATTTTGTAACACAAAATTGACTTCTGTGTTAAATTTTCACTTCTTTTTAACAAAACTCAATTTTGTTTACACACAAAAATAAAAAATAAATTGAATATTGTCATGACAAAAATGAATTTTGTGTCACAAAAATGAATTTTGTCTACAAAATTGAATTTGTGTCACAAAAGTCAGTTTTGTCAACTCAAAAATAAACACACAAAAATAAACACAAAATTGAATTTTGTCATTACAAAATTCAATTTTGTGTTTATTTTTGTGTAGACAAAATTGACTTTTGTGACACAAAATTGACTTTTTGTGACAAAAATGACTTTTGTGACACAAAATTGACTTTTGTGACAAAAATGACTTTTGTGACACAAAATTGACTTCTGTGGCACAACATTGACTTTTGTGTGGTAAATTTTCACTTCTCTTTAACAAAACTCAATTTTGTCTACACAAAAATAAACACAAAATTGAATTTTGTGACAAAATATAAGTCTTGTATGCAAATTAGTTCACAGAATCCAAACATAACTAATTTGCATACAAAATTGACTTTTGTCGCCAAATTTTCAATTTAGGTAACAAAAGTAAAGTCTGTTACAGATGTCATGACAATAGTAACTTTTGCCCACTGAAAGATAATTTTGTATGACAAAATTTTAAATTTGTAGTATGCTAACTGAACTCATTTTTGTGAACAAAACTCAATTTTGTCCGTACAAAATTGAATTTCGAGTACAAAACCACAAGAGACCCATTCGGCCCCCCGTAACAGTTGCTACTAAATTCATATGGACAACTAATTTTTGGCAGCTTTGACAGGAATGTTATATGGAAGATAAAATATCATTATTTGGTTCTGATGAATAAAAAGATGGCCTCTACAAGTAGCTCTTTTTAAGATATTGATTACAATTCCTGTGTAAAATACTTTAAATATATTTCAATATTACACAGCCTGCAGTTTGAAATCAAGTGAAATGACACATTATTTGTATCAAATTTTTGAAAACAGCAACAACGGCAAAGGAGTAGGTTCAGTAAGCCCCCTTTTTGGCACCAAAATATAGCAGTTTTATAAAATTGTTAAGATGTAAACTTTTAGTCATTCTTTGGAGAGTAAATTGCTTCTGCTACATAAATATGGGCTGTTTTTGACAATACAATGCACATATATCTGGTGCCAGCATCATTAAGTCATGCTAAATTACTGAAATCTTCACAATTTTAGCATTTGAGTTAAATTTTAGACGGTTTCCGTCTTAAATGAAAGTGGCCGCATTCGTGTTCATTCTTAATATTGAAATGTCAGTTGTATTTTATGATAATACATAACATATATAAAGGTTGTGGATGAACACGGATGCGGCCACTTTCATTTTTGACAAAAACCATCAGAAAAGTGACATTTTTTGGCATATTTGATATATTTTTCATATTTAAGCTAGAATCGGAGCGTTTTTAATGAGTAAATCAGTTAAAATCTTTCACATAAACTTATTGAATCAACTGAAATAGACACTTAAGTGTTTAAAAAGTGTCTATAATCTTTCGTCAGATGAACTTGAAATTTGAGGCCAAAATCGGCCCTTACCGGACCTACTCCTTTAACTGAATAGTTGAAAACAACAACAGAACCAATATAACTGAATACGTTGAAAACAGCAGAAATTGCCAATATAACTGAATACGTTGATAACAGCAACAATGGCCAATATAACTGAATACTTTGAAAACAGCAACAATGGCTAATATAACTGAATATGTTGAGAACTATGGCAAGCCGTTCTCTTCAAAACTATGTTTAAACCCTTTTTTCGAAAAAAAATAAAAAACACACACTGAGAATTCAAAATTACACACTGAGATTTTAAAAAGACACACTGAGATGAAATAAATTGAAAAACACACACTGAGAATTGTTAATTACACACTGAGATTTCAAAAATACACACTGAGATTAATATGCAAATTACTAATGAATATTCATGAGATGAATAATTCAACAGATTAATATCTTGATCTCAAGAACTCTTGTCATTATAATGAAATGCGATTCCTTTAACCAACATTCGTAATAAATTTCAAGACTTAACATCGCTCATATTCATAAGTTTGTTGCCTATAATTCAGATCATTACTACCAGTGTATCGGGATGATTTTTTTTTTAACTTAAAACCGTTGGTCCCTTTTCAAAAGTGTTCCAACTGTTTCCCTGGTTTCGCTAGTTAATCTTTTATATTTTTGTTACGTTTATATGCTATAATAGACACTTGGGTAAACATTTCACTGCATTCTTTTGCAGATTGTTCCAATGTTTTCTTATGATTTTAATAAAGTTTTTCACCATTTGGTTATATTTTGTAATAAGAGTAAGACTTAGTGGGTATTTTTCTTGTTCTTGTATTTCTAAAGTTTTTTTTATTAATAATTTGGGACCAAATCGAAGGACTAACGAGTTCTGTCCCCTTGTTGTTTTAAGCTTGTAATAGATTCAGATTAAGTATGCTAATTAGATATGTGCGCATAAAAAGTGCGCACAAATCTCAGTGTGTAATTTTAAATTCTCAGTGTGTAATTTTAAATTCTCAGTGTGTAATTTCAAATTCTCAGTGTGTGTTTTCAGTTTATTTATTCTCAGTGTGTCTTTTTGAAATCTCAGTGTGTAATTTTCAATTCTCAGTGTGTAATTTTCAATTCTCAGTGTGCGTTTTTCATTTTTGTAATCTCAGTGCGTCTTTATGAAATCTCAGTGTGTAATTTTTAATTCTCAGTGTGTAATTTTCAATTCTCAGTGTGTAATTTTCAATTCTCAGTGTGCGTTTTGAAGTTTTAAAATCTCAGTGTGCTTTGTTGTAATTCTCAGTGTGTAAATTTTTCGAAAAATGGTTTAAACATACTAGTTTTGACGAGAACGGCTTGCCATAGAGAACAGCAATAATGGCTAATATAACTGAATATGTTGAGAACAGCAATAATGGCCAATATTACTGAAAACGTTGAAAACAGCAACAATGGCTAATATAATTGAATACGTTGACAACAGCAACAATGGCTAATATAACTGAATACGTTGAAAACAGCAACAACGGCTAATATAACTGAATACGTTGAAAACAGCAACAACGGCTAATATAACTGAATACGTTGAAAACATCCACTTTATTTGGAATCTGTTTAATAGTTGTTCTATTGGAAATCTCCTTAATTTTATCCCCCACTTATTGATGTACCACAAAGAATATAAATGTTCATTAGTACACATGTATAGTCACATAAGGGGATGATAAGTATTAACATAAAAAATTTAACGACAATAACTAAAATCAGGACCTAAGTAATTATGTACACCCTCGATGTTTCTGAGTTTATAATCAATGTTCTTCCATGATGGAGGGAGAAGCACACTTTTCTTGAGTGGTTATATATTTCATTGAAAACAGCATGCTGAGATATTCTGTTTTATCAAAACACTTTTAAGTTAAAATCCATTGTGTGAATAGACAATTATCACCGGGAAGCCTCCTCAGTGATCACGTATTTGGATTACTTATGCTGATTTTTTAATTGATGTTATTTCCTCCATATAAATCTTACTTCATCTAAATGGAGCATTGCAGTTAAAAATAAAATGTACTTCTGCTGGACTGGAGTGCATATATGCCTGTGATTAGATGAACTTTTATACCATCACAAAATATTTACAAAATGGAAACAGTGATGTCTGATGTTGATAGTGATTATTAATTGAAACATGGTTGCTATCAAAGCAAACAAGCAAGTACCAGTTTACGGGATATTTTTTTAATCGACAACATATTTTGAGTTCGATAGAATGATAGTTCAGCAGACAGTCTGTATTCCAATGGGTACTCATGTGCACCTCTAAAAGCTGATTTAGTTTGGTACTCTAAATAAAAAAAAGATTGTGCCCCACGTCAAAATATGCAAAAAACAATGCAGTGTGAATGTATATTTCTATACGACGTGTCTCTGTATTATGTACATCCAAAATTCATGTAGTAAAGCACAAAGGTGTCAGTATTCACCTCAGAAACTTACAAAACCTTTGAATAGACTTATTAAGAAGGGATATAATTACGATACTGTTGTCAAGTCATTAAAGATTGCATATTTTGGCGTTAATATTGAGTCGCGGATAAGGTCTTTGCATCGGAACTAAACACATTTATTCTAAAAACAGTTGTTGGCATGACACGGGTTATGTTCTTCTCATATATGTTATGATGGTATGATACTAAACCCCTAATGGGAAGGATTGTGCCTGATGTTCATATGATGAAATCATAATCTTTCAGTCAGTTTAATTGAAGTCTGGAACTGGCATGTCAGTTAACTGCTAGTAGTCTGTTGTTATTTATGTATTATTGTCATTTTGTTTATTTTCTTTGGTTACATCTTCTGACATCAGACTCGGACTTCTCTTGAACTGAATTTTAATATGCGTATTGTTATGCGTTTACTTTTCTACATTGGTTAGAGGTATAGGGGGAGGGTTGAGATCTCACAAACATGTTTAACCCCGCCGCATTTTTGCGCCTGTCCCAAGTCAGGAGCCTCTGGCCTTTGTTAGTCTTGTATTATTTTAATTTTAGTTTCTTATGTACAATTTGGAAATTAGTATGGCGTTCATTATCACTGGACTAGTATATATTTGTTTAGGGGCCAGCTGAGGGACGCCTCCGGGTGCGGGAATTTCTCGCTACATTGAAGACCTGTTGGTGACCCTCTGCTGTTGTTTTTTATTTGGTCGGGTTGTTGTCTCTTTGACACATTCCCCATTTCCATTCTCAATTTTATGTTAGATGTTTCTGTTATGGTTTCGGTTGGACAATGTTTTGTCTTATCGTTTGTAGTCCAAATAATTATAAAATTACCTTTCCATAACATCATAAGCATGGAACTTCTTTGGACGATTATTGTGAAAATAATGTATAAAGTTCGAGAGAGCATTTTAGTTACGTAAGCGCGTGGATGTTTTTTTGAATTCAGGGACATTAGTAGTTGATGGAATGTGTACGTTGTTGTTCTGTTGTTCTGTTGTTCTGTAGTTTGCATATTGTGTCGACTAATATATTATTAGTGTATGCGTTTCCCTGTCATGAATGCTTTTGCGTGTGTTTATGCTGTAGTTATTCACGTAGTGTTGTCATTTCATCGATATTTTTTAATATTGTCTTGAAGCGGGAGGTTTGGCTAGCCATTAAATCAGGTTCAATCCACCATTGTTTCTTAAAATATCCTGAACCAAGTCATGAATATGGGAGTTATTATCAAATAGTTCGTTTTTATGTATGTTGGCGTTTGTTTTTGTTGCACTTCAATGTTCAGGCTGTTCCTTTGTTTTCCTCTTATAATTGATGTGTTTCCCTTGGTTTTAGGTTGTTAGCCGAATATGTTTTATCTCAATCGATTTATGACAATTTAATACCAGTATTCTACTGTTGCCTTTGTTTCAAACATATTGAACTTTAGTTTACTTTGAAACATAACGACATTTGTTCTATGCGTTGTTATTAGAGATTGCTCAGAAGTTTCAGTGCTCATTGTTAAATAACAATTCTAATGTGACGTGCTTCTTTCGCTTTGTAAATAAATCCATGTTCTAAATTCAATAAGATTTGTTTGCACATGCGTATATTGATTACTGCAGAATAATGAATTTTATCAAATTGGAATACATTTAATATATTTCATTAACTTAAAACATTTCCAAAATCTTAAATGATGCACATGTTGTTACTAATACATCCCGTCAATGTGTTTGTATTATCTTTCATTTTTTGCTGGTGTGTTTTGTATATGCGATTTTTAGTGTTTCCTGGGTTCTTATAACGTGACTCTGTACTTTAAAAGATCCTGTCAGTATGTTATTGTTCTATAATATGTCATTATGATATATTTCTATCATGAATTAGAGAATACGTTGAACCACAAACGTCAAAACTATTCAATCGCGTAGTGGAATGAACTATTTGTGGATTCTTATAGATTTTATAGAACTTTTGGACTATTTCAAAATTCGGTCTATTTCTGAAATTAATTCTTACATACTTTTGATTTTTTAACCCTGTATGCTAACATTGCCCATGTGAAATTTTAAAATTTTAAAATTGTTTGTATAAACATTGAACGACAAAAATGAGTGACGTAAAAAATGTTCTGACACGCGAATCAATGAATGTGTTTGTAGATAGATGTTTTTGTGTTCTTTTAATTTGTTCCTTTGAAATTGTTACACGGTGATGACTGCTGTACCCATATTTTGACTATTTTATTTATCATGTCTGTTTAGTTCACGCATCATTGTAAAAATAACGGAATTTGACGAGACTGTCAACGAAGTGAGAGGTTTAGCGCTATAAAATCAGGTTTAATCCACTATTTTCTACATTTGAAAATGCCTGTACCAAGTCAGGAATATGACAGTTCTTGTCCATTCGTTTTTGATGTGTTTTGTCATTAGATTTCGCCATGTGATTATGGACTTTCCGATTTGATTTTCCTCTGAGTATTTTTGTGATTTTACTTTTTTCATTTATTATAGCTGTCATGTGTTGCATTTCGAAATTGACAGATTGGACCTCGATACGACAACCATTCGTGTTGGCTGGTCAAACCTCCTCCGTCTGAACGATCACATTGCCAGTCGTTTGCCTGTTTACAAACGAAAAAGGGAGGTTCATTGAAGAGCCTGCACTAACCCTTTACACTTATACACATCGGACTTAGAAATTACATTAATTGTCCTATGAGGGAGGGAGGGTGGTTAATTTCAACGTAATATCAAATTCAAAAAGTTAAGAAAACATTTTGCAATAGTATAAATAAACAATTAAAAACAAAGGAAATGTTTATAACCATTAAAAGATCGAATTAATTTAGTGAGTAAATTTAATGCAAGAGTTTATACTAACACAATTCTAGTTTGAACCAGTGTGATTACTGAGATGTAAAAATATAAGTTTAACTGTTTTGCTAATTAAATAATCTAAATCTTAAATCAAACCAATTATCAACTGGGTGAAATAAAAAGAAGTCAATAGGTATAATTTGTATTGCTCACTATCGCTCGGGCAAAAATAAGCACGAATATAATGCCTACCCATGTCAAAACTACAATAAAGTATAGCTTGCATCAATTATTTCTTAAACAGTAATGGTGTAACTCAACAACAAAAAAGGCGAAAGTGCCGTCACAAAAAATCAAACTAGATCTGTGTTTGGTGATGATTAGTATTGTATCGACATGATCGATATGTTGTCATACGAGATTGTTCGGGGGCTGAGTGCTCTCGTCGTTCAATAACAATCAGTAATAGGGAAACTCGAGAACGGTGAAAGTTAAGTCACCAAAATTCATGTGTTTGGTGGTGATAAGCCTTGGTTAGAAGTTTCATAACATTTGGTAGAGGCAAACTAAAGTTAAGGTACCAACTAAAAAAAATAAAGTACGAAGTTGTAGATCATTGAGTACCAACATTTCTAAATGTTTTGCCAAATACTTCCAAGGTAATCTATTCCTGAGGTAGAAAAACCTTAGTATTTCAAAAATTCAAATTTTTGTTAACAGATAATTTGTAAGTACCAGTATAGTCGTCTGATTTTCTTGATAGAGAGTTGATGCTCACCAGGAAACTATTAAACCAAGAGATCCAAATGGTGAAGTTGAAATCATCCCTTCGTAAATTTTACGGACGCTATCCCGAGTTGGTTGACCGTTATGGAATATCCGTTACACATATGATATCGGATATGTTCCTCATATCGTAACTACAATCCCTTCACTTTTCACGAATGTGAATCACCTAATTAGACTTTTTACCGGGTCTGTAATAATCTGCGCAACACGACGGTTTCCACATGTGGAGCAGGATCTTATCCTTCTGGAGTACCCGAGATCACACCCAGTTTTTTGTGGGGTCCGTGTTGCTTAGTCTTTATTTTTCTATGTTGTGTTTTGTGTACTATTGTTTTCTTTTTTCTTTTTTAGCCATTGCGTTGTCAGTTTATTTTTTTAACTATGAGTTTGAATGTCCCTCTGGTATCTTTCTCCCCTCTTCTATACATCCTCGTTCATATATTAAATTTATGCAAGTCCAAACTCATACATCTGATTCCTGCTATTCAGAAATCACAAACTGTACATTCAGAAAACAGCGAAGTTTGTTTGATTATACGTTGGCATAAGTTTTCGTTTACTAGCTGTTCATATTCAGAACAAATTGTAGTTTACCGGATTGTCAGTTATTCATGAGTTTTTATTTACCAGTGGTTCACATTCAGGTGAGTACATCATGAAGAACACATCGTAGGTTACATGATTGTATGTTGGTCATAAGTTTTCAATCATCAGCTGTTCGCATTCAGAATAGATAGTGATTTACGTGATTGTAAGTCAGTTATGAGCTTTCGGTCCACATGCAGCTGTTCATATTCAGGTGAGTACATCATTCCGAACACGTCGTAGTTCACATGATTGTGAGTATTCATGAGTTTTCGTTTACCAGTTGTTCAAAATCTGGTGAGTTCATCTTACTTTTTTGTCATTTTTAAAAATGTCATCAATTAAAAGGAAGCATTTTCTTTCAGAAAAAAAACCCACAAATGTGCCTTTCTAGGAATAAAGGCTAAGTAGTAAATAAACTAAAGTAAAAATAGATACCAGGACTAAATTTTGTATATAGGCCAGACGCGTGTTTCGTCTACAAAAGACTCATCAGTGACGCTCGAATCCAAAAAAGTAAAAAAAAAAAAAAAAAGCCAAATAAAGTACAAAGTTGAAGAGCATTGAGATCCAAAATTTCTTAAAGTGTTGACAAATACAGCCAAGGTAATCTATGCCTGAGGTAGAAAAGCCTAGTAAACCACTGTGAAATAGTCATAAATTGATTAAGTGAAAACAAATCTAGGCTACGAATTAAAAACTGAGGGAAACACATCAACTATGAGAGAAAACAACGGAACAATTGAAAAATTGAACTGCAACAAAAACAAACGCCAACATACATAGAAACGGACTATGAATTTGAACAGTCTGAATATCTGTAAGAGGCTTCTAAATCTGATGCAAGCCAATACCCAAAAATTTAACTGAATATTAAATGTCAAAACAAAAGTATGTAACCTGCAGTTATGGTAATAATTAATAACACTTTTAAATAGTCTATGAAATGTAGCTTCAGTAGATCTACCCCTCTTAGTGGTTTTGAAAGTTGACACATACAAATTAATTAGTCATATTATCAGAAGACAATTTCTAAATAACCCTGTTACATATAATTATAACCATTGCACCCTTTTGATAAATTTGACGAATTCAAGAGGCTATCCTAAATACCTTCATAAAGGAGAAGCCACCTACCGAGTGAACTTTAAAATCATATGTCTTCATTTTAATCACATGGTCTTACTATTTGTATAAGCATCTATGTTAGTGATTGTGCCTGACCTATTGTTTTAATCTGAGAGTAAAAATCCTACACAGGATAAAGTCCCATTTAAGTTCGAACTTGTATGGTTTTAGGACAGAAGATTAGTTGAGAGGACCTGGTGAAATAGAAGTTATTATAATCTATGAAATATAATAAAAACTGCTTCGCTGAGGGCAGCTGGATACGCCTGCAGAGGTCCAACCCTAACAGTTGGGGCAAAAATGAACACAATATTCAAGATTGATACAGGTCTGAATATGGATTGTAAGTAAATATTTGACATATCATAGGTTTCTGATCAGTGTAGTCAAAGAAGTTGAGACGAACAGACGGACGGTCAACTGTATACCATAATACGTCCCGTAAACAGGCATAAAAAAAATGCATAGACTATTGTAGTATACATTTTAATGACTAAATATGGCAACAAAAATTAACAGCATCCTTAATGATCTACCAATGGCAAGACAGTTGCAAAAATTAAGGTCAGACTCATAACAACTTCTCTACTATGGCTCAATGACAAAGGTCATTCATCATGTATTAAATTATATAACATTAAATTTAAAACAATAAACTATGACTAGCAACGAGAAACATGAAATAAAAGTTAAAATACAACTTTAATGGCAGCTTATATATGTTGACTTGGCAATAGATTTCCACCTATGGCAATTATCATCAATAATTCTTTAAATTTGAGATAAACCAAAAATTGTATATCTTCAATCTGATTTCTGACTGATTTTACTGGTATCAAATTCAGACCTGATTTGTATGGCTGTTGGTACGAATGACTGAACAATAGACATAAATTTTACCTAAAAATTAAATTCTTATGATTGATCATTGGATACTTGACATTAATGAAAGAAAATATCAGAACTAACAAACATTTGATCTGTACGTGAACACTGTATTACCACAAAGTAAGTTAAAAAAATAATATCTAAATTATTTTTGCGTAATGAGTTTACTAATTATTTTATACTTGTTTACTTTCTAATTATAACGGAATAAATTGCCTTTATCACTAATATATCTAAAGAGTATGTTTTGGAACTAGGAATGAAATTTTCGCGGATGTAGTTAGACCATATGTTCAACAAAAGTATATTTAATTAATGCTTGTATAATGACTTTGGCAATAACACTAAAATTTGAACATGTCCTCAATCCACAAAATTTGATACCTCTAAAAATAATGGAAACCACAGTATCACTAATCTCAAATAGGTAAAAATTCTTACTTAATCTAAAAGATATCATATTTGTTACACATATACTGGAAGTACTGGATACATCATAAAAATAAAAAGATTTCAAGTATTGCATGATACTCAAACAATGTATCAATACACTAACTGCACATCTCTTACGGCTCATAAGGTAAAATGCCAACTAAACAGAATCAATTTACAAATATGTAAACAACAAAATAACATTTCAAATGTTATTGTATAATACAAACAAAAAAATGCTAAAACGAAGCACAACAAACAAATATTATATACAAAGAAAAACTAGAACTTTTATTTACCTATCCAAAATAATGAAACACTAAGATGGACCAACATAAAATTTGAAGACCTTAGTTATGACTACAACCTTCTATACAACCAAGGCTAGTTTATACAATGAATACAGCTGATATTTACCCACCCATATCTGAGATGTTCAAAGTGCATTCCTTGCATTGGTCCCATACTTAGACTTATGCAATATTAGATGTAAAAAATGACAACAAAAACCAACTACATGTAATGATTCCCCCATTTACTACATTTAGTGCAAAAATTTACTGTTGATTACCTATTAAAACATTAACAGTACTAAATATAAGACTGATTTACACTTTTCCCTTACCAAATGAACAATGCCTTATTTCTGGTTCTTGAAAACTGACATGCAAAATTGTTTTGAACTGTATAATGTAGATAGCCAGTGGTAAACAAGATAAATATATTGATTGTGACTGATAATACCCAATGTTATACTAGAGAATTCTCGATATCTGACTTTACTAACGTCATACATAAAGTATACGTAAGAAATCACAATGAAGACTATATTTGAGATTGAATTGTCTCCCTGTTTCCAACAAAAACAAACCATATCAAAATGCATTCAGCTATAATTTCGCCATTATCTTCATATTTTTCTTAATCTAATTAGGATATTTGAATTAAGACAACATTGTTGTACATAGGGAAACGTTTATTTTCAGTTAGGGAATCATGAATACATTGGACAATTAAAACAATCTTGATACTGTACGTGCAAGTCTTTTTGTTTATAAGAAACAAACCGATCAAAAACCAGATACAGCCCAATGCCATTAATGGACTGTTTTATGCTTTATGGTCTGGTGTGGTCTTTTTGGAATGTTTTCGTCTTTCATTTTTTTCATACTTCGTCATCTCGGGCTTTAATATCTCAGATCGTTAATCTATGTCCTAGCTTAGACTATTTCTTACGAGTTATTTGGTGTGAATTGTTGCAACTGTCTTTTTAAATTGATTTTTACCGACTGCTGTTGCATCACTTTCTAAACTTAGGAGAGCATTTTGAGTCGGTAAACATGTTTGTCCACTGCCATAATTTATGCTCGGTCATATGCTACTCAATGCTTGACTTTGTTGCTGTTTATAATATTTGTGTTTGGTTCGCACATGTTTGCTTTCTCGTTTTAATTCCCTTGCCTTTCCCTTTCCAAAATAGAGATTTTGTCAGTGCATAATTAATCGATCTTTAAGCGTGCATGCACGTCTTCACCTTGAAAAAGCAGTTTCGATTTTTTTTAGTATTTATAGTGATTCTGGTAACTTAAAATTATTGACCATTAAACCTTAAGAAAAATAATCGTAATTAATGGAAGCATTGGAAGGTATAAAGAGCTGATATCCAGTTTAGGATTCAATAACTGGAGACACTGCTATACATCTGTTGTACTTTGTTTAAAATGCCAAGGGTTAATTATTAAGTCAAAGCATATTATCATTAAACTATTATAATTGAAATAAAAAATCTCAAAATACAAATATCATCTCACTTTGTTGACCGTCAATCCACGATTTTCAAACCAAAATAGGTTGTATCTCCAATTTAAAATTGTGTTTGACATATAGTTATCATAACTAGAATTTTGAAGGTTTTTTTTCTCCGAATAAAACCCTTCAGATATACCTTATAGTCAAGTCAGAATCAACATATGTGTGAAATTATAAAAAATCAAAAGATAAATGTTTATGGTTGAAACAAAACTTCACGCCAACATATAAATGTGTCGTATATCTTGTATAAAGATAGTTCTTGTTTGTTTATTGTCGTCAGTACATAATTAAGGCAATCTGAAATTGAGCCCTGGGTATGGACTAAAGGAAATTACTCGGTCAAACTCATAAGATCCAAACAAATTCGAACTTGATCTGGATTTTATCATGGATATTTGCCAGCCAGACGATACCACCAGATAGACCACCAGAAGGACGGATAAACAGACAGATCAGACCACCAGAAAGTCAGATATACAGACAGATAAGACCACCAGACCGACAAGACCATCAGACAGACAGACCAACAGGCAAGACCCCCAGACAGTCACACAACCAGACCACAAGACAGACACACAAAAAAGACCACCAGACAGACACACAAACAAGACTACCGCACAGACAGACAAGACAATCAGACAGACAGCAAGCCAGACAGACAGCCAGACCAGACCACCAGATAGACAGAAAAGGCCACCATACAGACAAACAGACAGACAAGACCACCAGACAGACAGACATACCAGATAAACAGACAGATAGACAAGAACACCAGATAAACAGACAGACAGACAGACAAGAACACCAGATAAACAGACAGACAGACAAGAACACCAGACAGACAGACATACAAGACAACTAAACTAGACCACCAAACAGACAGACAGACAAGACCACCAGACAGATATACAGAGAAGACCACCATACAGACAAGACAAACAAGACCACCAAACAGACAGACAAACAAGACTACAAGACAGACAGCCAAACAAATATAATAAAGTCTCCTACAGCTCCACTTCACAGGTCAGGGACTTATATATCTAGTTAACACTGATGATTAACGATCTATATCAATCAACAAAATGTTTTATAGCTAATAAGGCACAAGTCCCTCACAAATCAATTTAGTTTAATTACCAATTAAACTTAACCTAACTTAAACTAAATCAGCATATCTTTGCGTCTTGGCTTTAAAAGCCATATATGAATATGTAACATAACGTTGTTATGAAATAAAGAGAAGAGCAAATATATTTGCGGGTTTCTACAATGTACATGAAATACTGTTGAGACCGAATATCTACAGATAAGCCTTTTTCAAATGATTTTTACAGTTCTTTCTTATGTTCTACTATAAAACCACTGTTCCAGGTTAGGGGAGGGTTGGGACTCCGCCACATTACGTACACATGTGCCTGTCCCAAGTCTAGAGCCTGTAATTCAGTGGTTGTCGTTTAGTGCCGTGTTACATATTTGTTTCTCGTTCATTTTTTTTTTTGCACATTAATTAGGACGTTAGTTTTTTCGTTTGAATTGTAAACTTGAATTGAGTTTTACATTTGTCATTTCGGGGCCTTCTATAGCTGACTATACGGTATGGGCTTTGCTCATTGATGAAGGCTCTACTGTGACCATTTTTATTAATTTCTGTGTCATTTGGTCTCCTGTGAAGAGTTGTCTCAATCACACCTCATCTTTTTTTTTTATTATTATTAGTAAACGAGAAACATTTATCAAACATACCAACAAACGACAAGCACTGTTCCTGACTTAAATTCCTGACATAGGACAGGTGCATATAATATATGCTGCGGGTTTGAACGTTTTAACAGGCGCCAACCTTCACCATAAAACTGATACAGCAGTATAACATTACACTTGAAAAGACGCACTATAAAATATTAATTGAAAATGGCTTTACTCTTAGACTATAAAAAAATAAATGTAATATGAAATCGTGTACCAGTGTTTGACTGAAATTTCTGCAAATTTACTTTGCATATGTTGTAATGGCTCTTGCTCTTTCTGCATGAAAGAGAATAAACTTTCAGAAAGCAAAAAAAAATAATAATTTTGCAAATCAGCTACATTTTCTTTTATCTGTTTTGACTCCTTATAATTATAAAATCTTGATTTATTTCCTTGCAAAACTTCTAAGCTGTTCGATTTCATGTATTATGTGCTGCAACGCATTTAAAAAGATTGGAATTGATGACAGGGGACTCTACAAAGATCCTATAGTAACCTAAATAAATGTTCATCGGTTGACAAATGACATTGCACATTAACGGAACAACTGTAAAAATACAAATTTCGTCTTCACCGAAAACATAAATAATCAATTTTGAAAAAATGTATAACATATATGTCAACTTAAATTAAAAGATACTGATAAATTTCATTTTATCTATAATATTCGTATTTTTTTTTAGCTTACTGTCAAAAAAATATATATATCTGTAAAAACAATCACCGACTTACATGTACCATCTTGCGTATGCAGTCAGTGATTAAGTTCGTAATACAGAAGTTTTTACCTTTTTAACGGTCTAAACATGATTTTGGGAAAAGAAAGACAATCCAAATTAATAAATTTCACTTTCATACGTACAATGTATGTTACAATGACGCTTGAAAGGTATAAATAATATGAAGTTGACGCTTCATACGTACAAATACCATTGTTAAGTTACATTTAATGTATAAAGTAGATACTTATGTCGCTTGTGTTGTTTTCTCTACTAGAACTTATTTCTTACAAACATTGTCATTTTAAAAGCTTGAAACACACGTTCATCTTTATGCCATTTATAACAGTTTCATTTTATTGAGTCTATCTCTGGTTTTATTAAAAGACAATTGTCAACAGTCTATTTCTATATTTAGGTCTCCTGAAGCTGATATAGAGAAATTATGCTGGCGTAGAAGCTTAAGGGAACTCTTTAAATTAATTGTCAAATAGTACTTATTGTGTATGCTATATATAAGCTTTAGAAATTTTTTTAAAAATTTACATCTACTTTCACAAATATAACGATGGCATTGTAACACAGAATTCAGTTATCTCCCCTTTTATCCATATGTTACTTACTCATACATTTTTAACTAGTTAGATTCTATATACATAAAGATTTTCAAGACTTTAATGTATTAACTTTACCCCTTTGTTGTATGTTTAGACATGGCAGCCAAATGGAATGTATGTTGGCAACAACATACATACGTTTTGATCTAGATAGTCTAATGATTGTTGTGATGGATATTTAGTTTAAAAAGAATGGATGGTGTTCTGGCCTGACATTCCATGTCTAAATATAGAACAAAGGCATGAAATTCATGTAATTATCTAATGTCTTGAAAACCTTCATCAATATAGAAATCTGACGGGTTAAAAAAATGTATGTGTTTGTTACATAGTTGTTTCAGTAGACAATATATTTGTAAAAGTTTACAGATAATGGATGACAGACGTCATCATGACAATGGCTAACACAGACCCAAAAAAAGGTATAACATTAATTAAGGCAGATACTTCAAATGGTGCTTCAGCTGACTCTACAATTCTTCAAAAAATGTTTGCCAGCTAAGTTAGCTTCCAAATCATACTTTTTTTATTGGGATAGTTTATGAATCAATGATGAATACGCAATGCATTAAACGTTGCTTCCATCTGTTACCTCCTAATAATATCTGTTACCTCCTAATAACATCTGTTACCTCCTAATAATGATTATTCAGAAGGAGATGAAATCATTATATTCACAGTAATACATAAAACAAAAAAAAAGTAGAATTAACTGTCTTTGGTAATTTCTTAAATGCAAAATAAAATAATTAACGAATGTTTAAAACAATAAATGCATATCCAGGTGATTTCAATTCATTATGTAACAAATGCAAAAAGGAAGACAAATAGTCTTAAACACAGAATATAACAATGTGGAGATGTGAAACAGAATACAAAAATGTGGAGATGTGGTACGAATACCTATGAGAAAGCTGATAGTGATTTACGTGATTGTAAGTCAGTTCCAAGGCAGCTGTTCATATTCAGGTGAGTACATCATTCCGAACACGTCGTAGTTCACATGATTGTGAGTATTCATGAGTTTTCGTTTACCAGTTGTTCAAAATCAGGTGAGTTCATCTTACTTTTTTGTCATTTTTGAAAATGTCATCAATTAATAGGAAGCATTTTCTTTCAGAAAAAAACCAACACAAATGTGCCTTTCTAGGAATAAAGGCAAAGTAGTAAATAAACTCATCATAGATACCAGGACTAAATTTTGTATATACGCCAGACGCGCGTTTCGTCTACAAAAGACTCATCAGTGACGCTCGAATCCAAAAAAGTTAAAAAAAGAAAAAAAAAAAAAAAAAAGCCAAATAAAGTACAAAGTTGAAGAGCATTGAGATCCAAAATTTCTTAAAGTGTTGACAACTTGACAAATACAGCCAAGGTAATCTATGCCTGAGGTAGAAAAGCCTAGTAAACCACTGTTGAAAATAGTCATAAATCGATTAAGTGAAAACAAATCTAGGTTACGAACTAAAAACTGAGGGAAACACATCAACTATGAGAGGAAAACAACGGAACAATAGAAAAACTGAACTGCAACAAAAACAAACGCCAACATACATAGAAACGGACTATGAATTTGAACAGTCTGAATATCTGTAAGAGGCTTCTAAATCTGATGCAATACCCAAAATTTTAACTGAATATTAAATGTCAAAACCAAAGTATGTAACCTGCAGTTATGGTAATAATTAATAACACTTTTAAAAAGTCTATGAAATGTAGCTTCAGTAGATCTACCCCTCTTAGTGGTTTTGAAAGTTGACACATACAAATTAATTAGTCATATTATCAGAAGACAATTTCTAAATAACCCTGTTACATATAATTATAACCATTGCACCCTTTTGATAAATTTGACGAATTCAAGAGGCTATCCTTAAATACCTTCATAAAGGAGAAACCACCTACCGAGTGAACTTTAAAATCATATGTCTTCATTTTAATCACATGGTCTTACTATTTGTATAAGCATCTATGTTAGTGATTGTGCCTGACCTATTGTTTTAATCTGAGAGTAAAAATCCTACACAGGATAAAGTCCCATTTAAGTTCGAACTTGTATGGTTTTAGGACAGAAGATTAGTTGAGAGGACCTGGTGAAATAGAAGTTATTATAATCTATGAAATATAATAAAAACTGCTTCGCTGAGGGCAGCTGGATACGCCCGCAGAGGTCCAACCCTAACAGTTGGGGCAAAAATGAACACAATATTCAAGATTGATACAGGTCTGAATATGGATTGTAAGTAAATATTTGACATATCATAGGTTTCTGATCAGTGTAGTCAAAGAAGTTGAGACGAACAGACGGACGGTCAACTGTATACCATAACACGTCCCGTAAACAGGCATAAAAAAAATGCATAGACTATTGTAGTATACATTTTAATGACTAAATATGGCAACAAAAATTAACAGCATCCTTAATGATCTACTAATGGCAAGACAGTTGCAAAAATTAAGGTCAGACTCATAACAACTTCTCTACTATGGCTTAATGACAAAGGTCATTCATCATGTATTAAATTATATAACATTAAATTTAAAACAATAAACTATGACTAGCAACGAGAAACATGAAATAAAAGTTAAAATACAACTTTAATGGCAGCTTATATATGTTGACTTGGCAATAGATTTCCACCTATGGCAATTATCATCAATAATTCTTTAAATTTGAGATAAACCAAAAATTGTATATCTTCAATCTGATTTCTGACTGATTTTACTGGTATCAAATTCAGACCTGATTTGTAAGGATGTTGCTACGAATGACTGAACAATCGACATCAATTTTACCTAAAAATTAAATTCTTATGATTGATCATTGGATACTTAAGAAATAATTCATGGGGGCTTGAATATATCGTGATTTTACCACGGGTTGGCCCTTTATGACAAATATTTTACCCCTGAGCGATAGCGAGGGGTAAAATATCGGCATAAAGGGACAACCCGTGGTAAAATCTAGATATATTCAAGCCCCCATGAATTATTTCGATTCTGATAGGACACATACGGCAATTCTTTTGGATCGAAGCGCTCTAGGTGTAGGCAAATATTTGCCGTTCCCATAAATAAACGCACTAATAAACTAGCGTAAAAGAACGGAGCAAACTGCATTAGTGACATTCTTAAACTATTTAAAATAATGTATTTAGACAGTTTTGGATGAATTTGAATGATAATTTATTTATATGTTTTATATGATGTACAATAAAGGGCTTTTGCCACATTTTAGCATCATTTGTGTATGTTTCCTTGTGATGATTTTCGGATTCACAAGCGTGTATTTTCCCGTAAAATGCTTACATTCTAACGTCATTGTTCTATGACGTCGGGTATCTCATTCATAAAAAAGCATATGACGTGGGAGTACAATCGGAACAGCACTGGCAATATATTCATATTTTACCACGGGTGTGTACTCAAAGCGTTTGAAGGACGTCATGTTAGAATTGACATTAATGAAAGAAAATATCAGAACTAACAAACATTTGATCTGTACGTGAACACTGTATTACCACAAAGTAAGTTAAAAAATAATTTAAATCTAAATTATTTTTCCGTAATCAGTTTACTAATTATTTTATACTTGTTTACTTTCTAATTATAAAGGAATAAATTGCCTTCCTCACTAATATATCTAAAGAGTATGTTTTGGAACTAGGAATGAAATTTTCGCGGATGTAGTTAGACCATATGTTCAATAAAATATATTTAATTAATGCTTGTATAATGACTTTGGCAATAACACGAAAATTTAAACATGTCCTCAATCCACAAAATTTGATACCTCTAAAAATAATGGAAACCACAGTATCACTAATCTCAAATAGGTAAAAATTCTTACTTAATCTAAAAGATATCATATTTGTTACATATATACTGGAAGTACTGGATACACCATAAAAATAAAAAGATTTCAAGTATTGCATGATACTCAAACAATGTATCAATACACTAACTAGGCAGGCACATCTCTTACGGCCCATAAGGTAAAATGCCAACTAAACAGAATCAATTTACAAATATGTAAACAACAAAATAACATTTCACAAAATGATGATTTAAATTTTGATTGCAAGTTAAATGATATGAGTTGTAATTTCAAATGTTATTGTGTAATGCAAACAAAAAAATGCTAAAACGAAGCACAACAAACAAATATTATATACAAAGAAAAAATAGAACTTTTAATTACCTATCCAAAATAATGAAACACTAAGATGGACCAATATAAAATTTGAAGACCTTAGTTATGACTATAACCTTCTATACAACCAAAGCTAGTTTATACAATGAATACAGCTGATATTTACCCACCCATATCTGAGATGTTCAAAGTGCATTCCTTGCATTGGTCCCATACTTAGACTTATGCAATATTAGATGTAAAAAATGACAACAAAAACCAACTACATGTAATGATTCCCCCATTTACTACATTTAGTGCAAAAATTTACTGTTGATTACCTATTAAAACATTAACAGTACTAAATAAGACTTATTTACACTTTTCCCTTACCAAATGAACAATGCCTTATTTCTGGTTCTTGAAAACTGACATGCAAAATTGTTTTGAACTGTATAATGTAGGTAGCCAGTATTAAACAAGATAAATATATTGATTGTGACTGATAATACCCAATGTTATACTAGAACTTATTTCTTACAAACATTGTCATTTTATAAGCTTGAAACACACGTTCGTCTTTATGCCATTTATAACAGTTTCATTTTACTCGGTCTATCTCTGGTTTTATTAAAAGAGAATTGTGAACATTCTATTTCTATATTTAGGTCTCCTATATATAGAGAGAAATTAGCAGGCGTAGAAGCTTAAGGGAACTCTTTAAAATAATTGTCAAATAGTACCTAATTGTGTATGCTATATATAAGCTTAAGAAAAATTATAAAAAATTTATACATCTACTTTCACAAATATAACGATGGCATTGTTCAGTAACACAGAATTCAGTTATCTCCCCTTTTATCCATATGTTACTTACTCAAACATTTTTAACTAGTTAGATTTTATATCCATAAAGATTTTCAAGATTTTAATGTATTAACTTTACCCCTTTGTTGTATGTTTAGACATGGCAGCCAAATGGAATGTATGTTGGGAACAACATACATACGTTTTAAACTAGATATTCTAATGATTGTTGTGATGGATATTTAGTTTATAAAGAATGGATGGTGTTCTGGCCTGACATGCCATGTCTAAATATAGAACAAAGGCATGAAATTCATGTAATTATCTGATGTCTTGAAAACCTTCATCAATATAGAAATCTGACGGGTTAAAAAATGTATGTGTTTGTTACATAGCTGTTTCAGTAGACAATATATTTGTAAAAGTTTACAGATAATGGATGACAGACGTCATCATGACAATGGCTAACACAGACCAAAAAAAGGTATAACATTAATTAAGGCAGATACTTCAAATGGTGCTTCAGCTGACTCTACAATTCTTCAAAAAATGTTTGCCAGCTAAGTTAGCTTCCAAATCATACTTTTTTTATTGGGATAGTTTATGAATCAATGATGAATACGCAATGCATTAAAAGTTGCTTCCATCTGTTACCTCCTAATAACATCTGTTACCTCCTAATAACATCTGTTACCTCCTAATAACATCTGTTACCTCCTAATAATGATTATTCAGAAGGAGATGAAATCATTTTATTCACAGTAATACATAAAACAAAAAAAGTAAGTAGAATTAACTGTCTTTGGTAATTTCTTAAATGCAAAATAAAATAATTAACGAATGTTTAAAACAATAAATCCAGCCGGAAGGGAGACAACTCAAAACGATAATATGGAAGACTCCATTTCGCCTGAAGGGGTGTTCTACGATAAGGATTTTTTTTTAATTTAAATGATGCATATGATTTAAAATTATGCAACAACAATAACCTTCAATAGCAGAAATACATAGAAAAAAATCCCATGAGTTATAAATTAATTAACTGAGTGGAGAATCCAGAGCAACCATTCAATCTAAAAACCCCTTGAAGTCAAGAAAACTATACGCATGCGCATAATTTCCAAAACAAACCCTGGAGCAAGAACGTAAATCAAATGTTTATTAAACGACCTATATGGTTCTCTGTTTCTTTATGGAAGTACAATCTCAAATATCAGTTTCATAACGGTAACATTTAAGAAAAACTCCACTTCAGTTCTTAAATGACATTCTATCAGAATTCAGAGAACTCTCGCATTTTATCAAAACTGGGAATTCCCTCTGACGTGTTTCTAAATTTATAAAAATACTAAATATAAATACTGCTTAATTCTGATTTTCCGTGTTGTTTAAAACACGCATATAAATCAAGGGAATTATCAAACATGAAGATTATGAAAAGAACATTATAGGAAAGTTGTTTAAGTTCAATCCCTTTGTTTGTTTTTACCTTTTAAAGCAAGACAATCATAAGAGTCTGGGATGATCCTTAATGTTTAGAATAAAACGATTGACGTGAGGGCAATGCTCTGAGCCACCGGTATAAGTCTACAGATTGCTTGAAAGCAATCGTATCCCAAAAATCAGATTTTTCCTACATGCAAATTATTCGTCAAAATTAATTACAAAACTTTTTTTCTAAAACATTCATTAAATGAAAAATTCCTGTCAATTCTGTTACATTCATGAAACTTATTACATGATTATCATTCCTAGAAATTGTAAAACTACCGAGTGAATGATTATCCACAATCAATAAGTCAAAAGTATTGCTATGTATATAAAAATGTAAGAAGTCATGGCACAACAAAAATTAAAAGAAAATGCATGGCACAACAAACATTAAAAACAGCAACATGGCACAAACCAAGTAAGCAAATGCAGAAGAAAATCAGTAATAATTTTAAAAACATAATTGCTAAAGAATATAACAAGTTAACACCAACTACAAAACAATAGAGATTTAATAATAAAACAACTTAAAGCAGAAGGATTGTACACTTTCTATTATATATGCCGGAATACTCTAACTGATATTATGAATCAAAGTAAAATGTTTATTTTTGACTGCTTTTGATGACCTTTGTTCATTTTGCCTTGATCAAATAGGGTGAAATATGACAGACAATCAACAGCTACTCGACTACAATAAAAACAAACAGACAAAACCATCTTAAATCTATGTATAACTAATTAAATACCAATGAACGAAAGGCAGCCATCATAAGGAATGATAACACAACATAACAAATAAAAGAAAAACACAAGGAAAATTAACTGAACCTAAAAATAACTGAGGGGTGTTGTAACAGTTCATTTCCTTCTTTTTGGTTTAAATAAATTGACTATAATGCTGATTTTCCATTTAATTTGTATCATTAAAATAATAAAAATAAAATGCATAGAGCTTTAACAACCTGACTAGCTTTAAAACAAAGTAAATATTTCAGCACTCAGAATTCATTTAAAACATAAGAGTATGTTTGTTGAGTATTTGGCATCTCACAATATCAATTCAATAACACATTTACACTCTGATTAATTAAATCACAATGATAAATCAACATAATTCATAGAAAAAGTTTACTACTGGATGTTTGAACTGCCTATTTGGCAGTAACAGTACTGATATCTTCAGTAAAATCAGGATCAAAAATAATTTTAGTAAAAACCTCCTATGTTCCGCCTTATTTCAAATAATATGATTGGAATTAGTAGTTTATCAAAAATTAATCATATTAGTAACCAAAAAAATGATTTGTAGATCTTAATTTTCTTGTCAATCAGTTTTGTTGCTTTTTTTTTATTAAATTTCTCTCTAATAGTCCCTATCCATTATTGTTTTCAGGAAAATATCCCAAAAAGTGTTTTAAAAAGTTCATACAAATCAACATTTTAGGGCAATAAATCAAATAGGAATCATATGACAATTTTGACAGAATAACAGATGTTCACTTTTCCATCTTTTGTATGTTCCTTCAAGATTCTCATATTAACTACAGTTAACATTGCATCTTGCCTCTTTGTTCTATTTTTAGCCATGGTGGCCATGTTGGCTGACAGATCTACTATAATTCACTAAATAATAACTGTTACACTCAGATCCTTCATGTAAATTTTAAAACAGTGGTTCAATAAAGGCAAACAATGGTCAAAACAGCCAGTTAAGGGCAATTACTGCTTCCAGGAAAATATCTATGTTTAGGTATTTTTTTAAATCTTGCATTACTAATATTATTTGTTGATTTAAGTTTCTTATTATAAAAACAGTTTGAAAGATACTGGTTATAAAAGGCAATAACTTCTACAACAAGTTAATCAGTATTTACTTTTTGGCATTTTTGATAATCTTTGAACTACTGTTAACAGTTTCTGTTGGTTTATAATAATTATTTAAGAAAAAAGGTAGACATATCACAAGTTTACAGTAAAATTTTATTGCACTGGATAAGAGGTTAAAATGCTGATTTTGGTAAATAAAATAGTCATACACAAACTCTATAAGGAGTCATCTGGTGATTTTTTGTAAAAATTGAAGGTGAGATTCTGACCGATTTTTTTCATATTTTTTCTCTTATGTTCAATTTCTATTCACAGTATCCATGAAATGTGATGAAAAGTGATGAAATATCTCATATAATTATAATCCATAACTTTTGGCCAGATTATCTAAAAAATATTAATCTTATATAATCATAACCCATAACTTTCGGCCAGATCATCTAAAAACTATTAATCTCATAAAATTATAACCCATAACTTTTGGCCAGATTATTTAATTATATTAACAATATCAAGAAAATATGACATCTCTTAAATAGACAATGTAATCATAATGAATAGACTTATTCTTGCCTTACAATCTCAACATTTATGTTTTAAACTTTGTTTCTTTTCAATAAAAAGTCTTACTCATCTCACATAATATAACCCCATTGATTTTCTAGTCTTTACAAATATCATATTAGCTTTTCACAATCTATACATTAATGCTTTAACCCCTTTTTTCTGAATATTAAATCGTTTACACCGCCATCATCTCTCTGCATTTTTAACAATGTGTCGTAGCCTTTACTCTCCATGTATCTCTGTAACTGGTTATGGCCACCAGTTTCATGAACGTACTCCACTGCCAACATTTTGATATCTAATTTATCAAAAGGAATAGTTTTTAATACATTAAGTTCATCACCCTCTACATCTAAACTGAAGAAGTCTATCGTTGTTCTATTCAGTGCTAGCATGAAGGAGTAAAATGGAAAACATTCTATTTCTACAGGATCTGAGGCTATGTGTTGCTTTCTAATCCAATCTTGTGCATCCTTATCATGTACTATTCTTCCTCTGTTAAATGCTTTGTTAAATGTCAACTGGAAACCATAATAAGATAACTGTTAGTACTTCAAAATATCTGCATAATTAGTGGTCAACTTTTTATAATTTTTCTGATGACTCCTCAATTAAGCCAGTAACTTGTTATTTGAGGATGTCAAACATATGAATTGTATGATTCATCACAAAAATTTGGGTATTTTTTTTGTTGGCTTTTTAGGTAGTCATACAATTGCAAAGAGTTAAAACTGACTATATAGCTATGACAGTAAAAAAAAATGTGTCTGTTTGAAATGATAATATGCCAAGGAACAAGTTAGACATGTTGAATAAAATAAATAGGGAATATGTCTATGGTACACAGATGATGGCCCCACTTGCATATGACCTTATAAAGGGACATAACTAACGAATAGTATAAGTGACACAACCCAAAGTTGTACTTGATCTATGTTTTGCAGTATTATGCATTGTGTATAAGATTCATAACATTTGGTTGAGGCAAACTAAAGTTAAAAAATGGAAACCAATATTGGGACAGACAGACAGACAGACAGACAGACAGACAGACAGACAGACAGACAGACAGACAGACAGACAGACAGACAGACAGACAGACAGACAGACAGACAGACAGACAGACAGACAGACAGACAGACAGACAGACAGACAGACAGACAGACAGACAGACAGACAGACAGACAGACAGACAAAGGTAAAACTTATTGTCCCTTCTGCAACGGCAGTGGCACATAATCCTAGCTTTCTTTACTCCAGGGCAATGAGAAATTTAAAGACAGACAGCAGCCACAGCGTTATTATAAGTTTAGAGAATCACACAGACATATTGTCTTGTTTGGCATAATTACTTTAACAAAATACTTAAAACTGAGATAATAAATTCAAGTTCTTTAATACCTACAACATCTTATAAAGATTTAATTGTAGGCAAACATGCTTCAATAAGGACTGAATGCAAAGCTACTGCTGAATACAAACAGGTTCCCACTGGGTTTTGGCTCCTTAATTTTTTCAACAATCTTTATAAATTTGACTATTTTTAAATATAGTATTAACTATATCCAGTAAATAATTGAATATGAATAACTTGCTTCTTCTGACTTATGCTCTTACAATCATTAAGGATTTTATTTATGACAGTGACAAAGCATTCGCCATTAATGGTATAAACTATTTCTGGTTTTTGAAATCTCTGGAAGTTTTGGATAAAAACTAAGCTGGAGATCCCATCAAACATGCCTCATTGGCAATCATACCACATCTTCTTTTTTTATCCTTGTATACTAAATATCCCTTTACTTGTGTTTCTGTTTTGTCTGATTATTTATGCAATCTTACTGAATATCTTTGCTGACAATAAGTAACTATAGCATACCTTTGCTGGAGTACTTCTAGGACTTAGGCAAGCATTCACTGAGAAAGCTTTTCTATGCTTTGATTTTAATGCTGCATAATTGGTAGGATCTGCCTCAATCAGTAAACCATTCCATTTCCTGACTTTCTCAAAGAAAAATGTGTTAGATCCTTTCTCTCCATTCAGACCACCACATTCTACATAAAAACCTCCTTCCTGCAAATTATCAATTAATGGTCAATAAGAAAAGTATTAATATTCTGTTTTTCCTTTAAAAGAAAATCCCAGAATTTTTTACTGGTGTTACTGAACAGTGTGAAATATAGAAATCAGAAAGTGTGGTTTCATTGTGATAGAAACAACAATCAAACACAGCACCAAAAGAAATGGTGCAAACAACTGCAGGTCATTGTGTGGCCTTTAACAAATTAAGCAAAAGCAAACTGTATAAAAAGTTAACCAGATGCTCTGCAGGGCGTAGCTTTATACGACCGCAGAGGTTGAACCCTGAACGGTTGGGGCAAGTATGGACACAACATTCAAGCTGGATTCAGCTCTAAATTTGGATTGTGATTAAATAGTTGACACAGCATAGGTTTCTGACACAGAATGAATGTGTTCTAATGAACTTAAAATTTTTGTTTTCTCTTAGAGCAATTCACTATGCTGTTGAATATTAATCCTCTCAAAAAAATGTTTGAAGAAATTTTCTTTTTTATTTATGAAATTTCAAATGAGAAAAATTGAACCCAATTTTTTTAATCACATCCCCCTTTCCCTTATTCCAAAACTAATCTCAATTAAAATTTCTAATTGAGTTTGCAACAATAACTACTCATTTAAATACATCATAAAATATTAAGATGTAAAAAAACTGCTTGTTATCACTGAATGGTAAAGATTATTTTAATTTATCAGTTGGTAGTAAAAAGTGAATATACATTGTATATTGTATATAACAAAGATTTAAGTTGATTCTGGACAAAGAAAGATAACTCCAATTAAAAAAAAATCTTGCTATTGCACAATATTTTGCAATTAGATATTTCTTGCTTACTATTTTGGACAAAGAAAGATAACTCTAATTAAAACAAAATTTGCTATTTCACAATATTGTGCAATTAGATATTTCTTGCCATTGCGCAATACTGTGCAATTGAAAAGACTTGCTATTGCACAATACTTAATATAATAATTTTAGATCCTGATTTGGACCAACTTGAAAACTGGGCCCATAATAAAAAATCTAAGTACATTTTTGGATTCAGCATATCAAAGAACCCCAAGATTTCAATTTTTGTTAAAATCAGACAAAGTTTAATTTTGGACCCTTTGGACTTTAGTGTAGACCAATTTGAAAACAGGACCAAAAATGAAGAATCTACATACACAGTTAGATTTGGTATATCAAAGAACCCATTTATTCAATTTTTGATGAAATCAAACAAAGTTTAATTTTGGACCCCGATTTGGACCAACTTGAAAACTGGGCCAATAATCAAGAATCTAAGTACATTTTTAGATTCAGCATATCAAAGAACCTAACTGATTCATTTTTTGTCAAAATCAAACTAAGTTTAATTTTGGACCCTTTGGACCTTAATGTAGACCAATTTGAAAACGGGACCAAAAGTTAAGAATCTACATACACAGTCATGACAGTTAGATTCGGCATATCAAAGAACCCCAATTATTCAATTTTGATGAAATCAAACAAAGTTTAATTTTGGACCCTTTGGGCCCCTTATTCTGTTGGGACCAAAACTCCCAAAATCAATACCAACCTTCCTTTTATGGTCATAAACCTTGTGTTTAAATTTCATAGATTTCTATTTACTTATACTAACGTTATGGTGCGAAAACCAAGAAAAATGCTTATTTGGGTCCCTTTTTGGCCCCTAATTCCTAAACTGTTGGGACCTAAACTCCCAAAATCAATACCAACCTTCCTTTTGTAGTCATTAACATTGTGTTTAAATTTCATTGATTTCTATTTACTTAAACTAAAGTTATTGTGCGAAAACCAAGAATAATGCTTATTTGGGCCCTTTTTTGGCCCCTTATTCCTAAACTGTTGAAACCAAAACTCCTAAAATCAATCCCAACCGTTCTTTTGTGGTCATAAACCTTGTGTCAAAATTTCATAGATTTCTATTAACTTAAACTAAAGTTATAGTGCGAAAACCAAGAAAATGCTTATTTGGGCCCTTTTTGGCCCCTAATTCCTAAAATGTTGGGACCAAAACTCTCAAAATCAATACCAACCTTCCTTTTGTGGTCATAAACCTTGTGTTAAAATTTCATAGATTTCCATTCACTTTTACTAAAGTTAGAGTGCGAAAACTAAAAGTATTCGGACGACGACGACGACGCCAACGTGATAGCAATATACGATGAAATTTTTTTCAAATTTTGCGGTCGTATAAAAAGGCACCAGAGCAGAGAACCATCTATGAAACAGTACACAACTGGTATGTTCTTGGATATAGCTGTGTAATATTTTTATCCTTATATTTTAAACTTGAAATTTATCGGTAGAATGTATATTTTCCTGGATTTGTGTTCTGTATGTCACCTTATTTTTATAAACTTATATTCTTGTATTTGCTTACTGCAGTCATACCTGTGTACTTTATTTTACCTAATTCTTGTAAATTTATATTTATAACTTAAAGGAGTAGGTGTGAAAATGATCCATTTGTAGCTAAAATTTCAAATAATGATTTATGACCACTATTATAATGAATCCTAGCTCAAACAGCATGAACAGTGTCTAGATAAGAAATAGGTCTTTTTGTTGGACTTTGAAGATTCAGTGTTTTTTACAGAAATTGAGATCCTCATTTATGGAAGTCAATGAAAATAGGTGAATTTCTGTTGTTTTTCATGACAAGAAGCATATAGGGCATGCATGGACAAATGAAATCTACTCATAATATGTTGGTTACTATAAATGATATACATGTATCTGATAATTCACTTTGTCAAAACCCTGGGCTCTATGTTTCCTACATATATAATTGATTAAAACAATTATCACAATCTCAATTTTGAACCTTTTTGGCAGTGAAAACGCCAATGCTTTGAAAGAAAAACTTCATAAAAATAGTTTGATTTAACTTTTCATCATCTGGAACCATTTTTACCTTGAAATAATGGACTAAATATCCAGGTTAATTAGAAACATAACCAAACTTACTCCTATATTGGCAAAATGTATATTTTCTTTCATCTACCATGCAGGATTATACCAGAAATATCTATTCATACAAGAAATAGATAACAGGCCACAACCATAAGAGAAATGGTTATATAACCAGTATATTTTAGATGCAAGAATGTTAAAATGTGGAATTTGAATATTTGTTATAATTCAGTATTAGTTAAGATATTTAGCACTAGCTTAAGAAATAATTTACTCGATAAATAGTTAATATAAATCTTCACAATTTTAGATAAGTGTAAAGCAAATTATTATGTAATCCCCTGAGGGCTAAATGACAATAGAGAATTAAGGATTCAGAGAAGTGTTATAGACAAAAAGGATTTCTTACTTTTTAAGATAATTTAGGTTATGTCACAAAGACCTGATATTTGGGAAAATAGATAAAATAGCATTATTATGTAAATTAGATAAATGAGTATTAATGTTATGTAAATTGAATTATGAGAAAATACAATATATAGTAGTTGACCATGTAGTTTGGGACACTTGCCTTAGAGTCACGTATTGGACTTGTATTCTGACACTTGTAGTTTACACTTGTGTTATAGACTTGGATTTATATCAGACATACTGTTTTATTATAGGTTTTTCTCTCTAGAAAGACTCAATATGTCTAATTCAGTTCATCCTGATCCCTCCTTAGCTCTGATAGCCCCCCTTACGGAAAACATTATAATAGCCCCCCCCCCCCCCCTTTTTGGAAAATATTATCTATTTGAAATTGGGTAATTATAGACATAAAGTTAGATATAGAAAAATCAATTATCAGCAGTGCTTAAGAATGTGAATGATAGTATAATATTTTTCGATTGACTTTCTTAAAGCTTATAAAGCACATAGATTTTGAAAAAAATATGTATAAGTAAATGAAATGTATTCAATGTACCCTTAAATAATACAGAGAGTATAAATTAAAATGGATATACTTTGTACAGATATTTATATTCTGCTAGATTAAGTAAAAAAAAAAAAAAAAGGGATGTTATAACTTAAGATATTCAAGCAGTATTATAAGCATACATAAATGCATTGTGACAATATTCTTTTGTATCGTTGAAAAATGTTATTTTTGTTCTGAATTTCTGGTTAAAGTACACAATATTCAGAAGTTATAGTGTCTGTTAATTTAATCCTGCTGGACAAATGTATTCATTACATTAGTAGTTCTTACTATTAGATCCTTAAATATTGCAGGTAGACGGCACATCTACTGATGTACTTTTAAACCAATTTTACTTCAGATTATACAAAATGTACTTTATCAATGATACAAATAGAACTATCAAGTGGTCCCTATACATTCATTGTATATAGGCATCACTGTTTTGAGCTGTGTTTTTTTTTTATTATGACTTAAAAGATTTTTAGCTAAAAAGATAAAATAATTAAGGAGTACTTAATAAGGAAGTACAAAATAAACTGGCACACAGTTGCTAAATATATAAATTAGAAATAAGAAGAGAAAGTATAGGAAATTAAGGAAAAATAAAAGGGAAGAGAATTAGACATTCTTACATGTAGTATGTTATTTATTGTAATATTTATAAATAGGTAGTTCAATTACTGGCCTAAAATTGTAGTATTCTAGTGAATATTTAAGAGATAAATAAATAAAAATGCCCCAATTCAAATGAATTAATTATAATAAGAGATAAGGGTTAATTGGTGTCATGTATGATTATGATCACTTACATTCATGAAGTAACCTACCAATGGTGGACAACAAAATCAAGAAATGGTGGACACACAGTTGAAGAAATGGTGGACCCACACAATGATGAAATGGTGGACCCACACAATGAAGAAATGGTGGACCCACAAAACAAAGAAATGGTGGACTCACAGTTAAAGAAATAGTTGACCCACAAAATGAAAAAATGGTGGACCCATGCATAGAAGTGACCATATTGTGCTTTTAAAAGTTAATGAAAGACAAACAATGATGGACATATAATATATGTATCTAGTGAAAATTTATTTAATATTATAGGAACTAATTAGCAGAGATTTGTGATATATAAAATATATATTGACATTTTTATAACCGTACATAAATAGATGAAGAGACAATGAGATGTTAAAGTTAAAACTTGAACCAGAAATATATGAACATTAAGCCGTAAAAACTTTCAATTATGTGTTTTCCCAAAAAAAATTGCGTTTGCATGGAATATGACGATTGAACCCAAGAACAAAATATTGCCTATATATATCATGTATATATATGTATTGAATATGTATTTAATACAAAAACAGTTATAATTGCTTATTGATATGTTTGATATGTTATTAATTAATGTTTTGTGTTTCAGTTATATAAATTAGATTATTCTTTGATATATTACATACTCATGTGTAAGACATAGATAATCTTATTTTTATAAAAAATATATATGATATGATTACTAATATTTTTAACTTGTAGCTGATGGCCAATATGGATAAAGCATTGATAATCTTATATTTCAGCTGTATTGTATATATATTGCTATTTTTATGCCCCTTTGTGCACCTAGAAATACTTCATGAAGTATGCAATGAGCTCATTGTCATTAACTATGTGAGAGTTGGACTTGTCAATATTAGTGAACTTCAGAGAACTTCCCTGATATGGACAATCTAAACTTGACTATTCCCCAAACCAAGAATATGAACATGTATATATAGTTATATTTTATTTACAGGAATCAGTCGTGTAATTGCTTACACAATATTTTTTTTTATATATATAATACTTTATTGACAGGAATCAGTGATTCAATTGGTTCACAATATTGTTATATTTTGTTGACAGGAATCAGTAATTCAATTGTTGCTATAAAGATATGTGTATAATATTTTAATTTTTTTTATGATGCATTTTATATTTTAATTGAAGATTGCAGGAGCAATCTTGGCGACGAAGGGAAGGGTATAACCAGTATATTTTAGATGCAAGAATGTTAAAATGTGGAATTTGAATATTTGTTATAATTCAGTATTAGTTAAGATATTTAGCACTAGCTTAAGAAATAATTTACTCGATAAATAGTTAATATAAATCTTCACAATTTTAGATAAGTGTAAAGCAAATTATTATGTAATCCCCTGAGGGCTAAATGACAATAGAGAATTAAGGATTAGAGAAGTGTTATAGACAAAAAGGATTTCTTACTTTTTAAGATAATTTAGGTTATGTCACAAAGACCTGATATTTGGGAAAATAGATAAAATAGCATTATTATGTAAATTAGATAAATGAGTATTAATGTTATGTAAATTGAATTATGAGAAAATACAATATATAGTAGTTGACCATGTAGTTTGGGACACTTGCCTTAGAGTCACGTATTGGACTTGTATTCTGACACTTGTAGTTTACACTTGTGTTATAGACTTGGATTTATATCAGACATACTGTTTTATTATGTCTCATGAACATATGTGATTATTGTGATTATTGTGATTGATAAACTATACTGAATGCTGAATTAATAAACATTATATATTGAACTTTGAATCTGTGTTACGTTGACATGTATTCATATAAAAGCTACCAGCTAGTTCCCCCAACCTAGCAAGATGAATAACCAGGTCAGGAACAAGCATAGTACTGGCCTTGGTTATAGTTATACTATTTGTCAAATCTCTAATTGAAAGGCTAAGTTGTGTTTTAATCTTTAATATGTCATGTCTCCTATAGATACCAGTAATTCAAAATTTCAGTCATTTTGTTATCATGGTTATCAGAAAATATAAATTGTCAATATGGTTCTGATTAGCAACTTCATTTTACAACTGACAAGTGATAATAAGGAGCTGACAGTTTGGGTTTTTTTGGTTGAAAATATGAATAAGTTAATTTTTTATGAAATATCAATGTTGATGATACATTAGACTTGCTACATGTCTCTTCCTAATTATGTTTTTTTTTCAATTTTGACCCTTTAACAATTGTACTGCTATAACTAGGAGAATACCATTATACTGACATCTGCAATGCCAATCAGTAGACTGACACTTGTCAGTAAACATTACATATAAAAATTATTAAGAAAGAAATAAAAGAAAGGGAATTGTAGCAAGTCTAATGATACATGTGTTCACTGGTAACTGAATTATGTAAACAAAGTTTTAGTTTTAAATTATTTTTTTTCAATATATCATGAATTGATCTGCTAATTATCTTTTTCTCTAAAGTACGAGAAGACTTTTTACAGTGTCATTGCACATACCATTCAATTTGTATTACTTTGATGTATTAATGATGTAAACAAAAATCTGAATTTGGTATAACAATATAACTGAATAAATATGTTTAAACATGTATACAGGTATATAATAGGCACCCATAGAAAGAAATATATTTCTTTTATGATCATATAAACATTTGTTCATTGATAAGATTTACTATAAGCAGGTATTATTATAAATAGCTGATCAGCAATTATGTGAGGATAGTATTAAAGACTTTTTATTTCTTATTTGTTTTGAGGGTCACAATATGATTTTCTTCACATCCCTAAGGAAAGTTATCAAATATTTTGATGGTAACAAATAAAACGTTTGAATGACATTACTGACTGATGATTGTAATTATTTCAACATTACTACAGAATATTGCTTGACAGGAATGAATGAAGTCAACAATGGGTAGATAACATAAGCAATGATTTCATCATCTGTTTTACAAAGTTTTAACTATGCATTAAAATAGAATTTTCAAAAGCAAAATCCTGAATAATTTAATTCTTTATAATCTAAATTTAATCAAACATTTTTATGGGAGAGCTTGGTTTTATGACTTTATAGATAGGTATGATTACTTACTATGTAATTGAGCCTACTATCAATGAATGGTGTCTGTCCATTTGAGTACTCCAGTCTATCTGGGAAATCTAAGTTGTCTAAGAAAGGTACATTTACTTACTATGTAATTGAGCCTACTATCAATGAATGGTGTCTGTCCATTTGAGTACTCCAGTCTATCTGGGAAATCTAAGTTGTCTAAGAAAGGTACATTTACTTACTATGTAATTTAGCCTACTATCAATGAATGGTGTCTGTCCATTTGAGTTCTCCAGTCTATCTGGGAAATCTAAGTTGTCTAAGAAAGGTACATTTACTTACTATGTAATTGAGCCTACTATCAATGAATGGTGTCTGTCCATTTGAGTACTCCAGTCTATCAGGGAAATCTAAGTTGTCTAAGATAGGTACATTTACTTACTATGTAATTGAGCCTACTATCAATGAATGGTGTCTGTCCATTTGAGTACTCCAGTCTATCTGGGAAATCTAAGTTGTCTAAGATAGGTATGATTACTTACTATGTAATTGAGCCTTCTATCAATGAATGGTGTCTGTCCATTTGAGTACTCCAGTCTATCTGGGAAATCTAAGTTGTCTAAGAAAGGTACATTTACTTACTATGTAATTTAGCCTACTATCAATGAATGGTGTCTGTCCATTTGAGTACTCCAGTCTATCTGGGAAATCTAAGTTGTCTAAGAAAGGTACATTTACTTACTATGTAATTGAGCCTACTATCAATGAATGGTGACTGTCCATTTGAGTACTCCAGTCTATCAGGGAAATCTAAGTTGTCTAAGAAAGGTACATTTACTTACTATGTAATTGAGCCTACTATCAATGAATGGTGTCTGTCCATTTGAGTACTCCAGTCTATCTGGGAAATCTAAGTTGTCTAAGATAGGTACATTTACTTACTATGTAATTGAGCCTACTATCAATGAATGGTGTCTGTTCATTTGAGTACTCCAGTCTATCAGGGAAATCTAAGTTGTCTAAGAAAGGTACATTTACTTACTATGTAATTGAGCCTACTATCAATGAATGGTGTCTGTTCATTTGAGTACTCCAGTCTATCAGGGAAATCTAAGTTGTCTAAGAAAGGTACATTTACTTACTATGTAATTGAGCCTACTATCAATGAATGGTGTCTGTCCATTTGAGTACTCCAGTCTATCAGGGAAATCTAAGTTGTCTAAGAAAGGTACATTTACTTACTATGTAATTGAGCCTACTATAAATGAATGGTGTCTGTCCATTTGAGTACTCCAGTCTATCAGGGAAATCTAAGTTGTCTAAGAAAGGTACATTTACTTACTATGTAATTGAGCCTACTATCAATGAATGGTGTCTGTCCATTTGAGTACTCCAGTCTATCAGGGAAATCTAAGTTGTCTAAGAAAGGTACATTTACTTACTATGTAATTGAGCCTTCTATCAATGAATGGTGTCTGTCCATTTGAGTACTCCAGTCTATCTGGGAAATCTAAGTTGTCTAAGAAAGGTACATTTACTTACTATGTAATTGTGCCTACTATCAATGAATGGTGTCTGTCCATTTGAGTACTCCAGTCTATCAGGGAAATCTAAGTTGTCTAAGAAAGGTACATTTACTTACTATGTAATTGAGCCTACTATCAATGAATGGTGACTGTCCATTTGAGTACTCCAGTCTATCAGGGAAATCTAAGTTGTCTAAGATAGGTACATTTACTTACAATGTAATTGAGCCTACTATCAATGAATGGTGTCTGTCCATTTGAGTACTCCAGTCTATCTGGGAAATCTAAGTTGTCTAAGATAGGTATGATTACTTACTATGTAATTTAGCCTACTATCAATGAATGGTGTCTGTCCATTTGAGTACTCCAGTCTATCAGGGAAATCTAAGTTGTCTAAGATAGGTACATTTACTTACTATGTAATTGAGCCTACTATCAATGAATGGTGTCTGTCCATTTGAGTACTCCAGTCTATCAGGGAAATCTAAGTTGTCTAAGATAGGTACATTTACTTACAATGTAATTGAGCCTACTATCAATGAATGGTGTCTGTCCATTTGAGTACTCCAGTCTATCTGGGAAATCTAAGTTGTCTAAGATAGGTATGATTACTTACTATGTAATTTAGCCTACTATCAATGAATGGTGTCTGTCCATTTGAGTACTCCAGTCTATCAGGGAAATCTAAGTTGTCTAAGATAGGTACATTTACTTACTATGTAATTGAGCCTACTATCAATGAATGGTGTCTGTCCATTTGAGTACTCCAGTCTATCAGGGAAATCTAAGTTGTCTAAGATAGGTACATTTACTTACTATGTAATTGAGCCTACTATCAATGAATGGTGTCTGTTCATTTGAGTTCTCCATTCTATCTGGGAAATCTAAGTTGTCTAAGAAAGGTACATTTACTTACTATGTAATTGAGCCTACTATCAATGAATGGTGTCTGTCCATTTGAGTACTCCAGTCTATCAGGGAAATCTAAGTTGTCTAAGAAAGGTACATTTACTTACTATGTAATTGAGCCTACTATCAATGAATGGTGACTGTCCATTTGAGTACTCCAGTCTATCAGGGAAATCTAAGTTGTCTAAGAAAGGTACATTTACTTACTATGTAATTTAGCCTACTATCAATGAATGGTGTCTGTCCATTTGAGTTCTCCAGTCTATCTGGGAAATCTAAGTTGTCTAAGATAGGTACATTTACTTACTATGTAATTGAGCCTACTATCAATGAATGGTGTCTGTCCATTTGAGTACTCCAGTCTATCAGGGAAATCTAAGTTGTCTAAGATAGGTACATTTACTTACTATGTAATTGAGCCTACTATCAATGAATGGTGTCTGTCCATTTGAGTACTCCAGTCTATCTGGGAAATCTAAGTTGTCTAAGATAGGTATGATTACTTACTATGTAACTGAGCCTACTATCAATGAATGGTGTCTGTCCATTTGAGTACTCCAGTCTATCTGGGAAATCTAAGTTGTCTAAGATAGGTACATTTACTTACTATGTAATTGAGCCTACTATCAATGAATGGTGTCTGTCCATTTGAGTACTCCAGTCTATCAGGGAAATCTAAGTTGTCTAAGAAAGGTACATTTACTTACTATGTAATTGAGCCTACTATCAATGAATGGTGTCTGTCCATTTGAGTACTCCAGTCTATCTGGGAAATCTAAGTTGTCTAAGATAGGTACATTTACTTACTATGTAATTGAGCCTACTATCAATGAATGGTGTCTGTCCATTTGAGTACTCCAGTCTATCTGGAAAATCTAAGTTGTCTAAGATAGGTATGATTACTTACTATGTAATTGAGCCTACTATCAATGAATGGTGACTGTCCATTTGAGTTCTCCAGTCTATCTGGGAAATCTAAGTTGTCTAAGATAGGTACATTTACTTACTATGTAATTTAGCCTACTATCAATGAATGGTGACTGTCCATTTGAGTACTCCAGTCTATCAGGGAAATCTAAGTTGTCTAAGAAAGGTACATTTACTTACTATGTAATTGAGCCTACTATCAATGAATGGTGTCTGTCCATTTGAGTACTCCAGTCTATCTGGGAAATCTAAGTTGTCTAAGATAGGTACATTTACTTACTATGTAACTGAGCCTACTATCAATGAATGGTGTCTGTCCATTTGAGTACTCCAGTCTATCAGGGAAATCTAAGTTGTCTAAGAAAGGTACATTTACTTACTAAGTAATTGAGCCTACTATCAATGAATGGTGTCTGTCCATTTGAGTACTCCAGTCTATCAGGGAAATCTAAGTTGTCTAAGAAAGGTACATTTACTTACTATGTAATTTAGCCTACTATCAATGAATGGTGTCTGTCCATTTGAGTACTCCAGTCTATCTGGGAAATCTAAGTGGTATGGTTCTGTAGAAGGTTGTTCTATGTAATAATTCCTTATCATTGTAACCAATGTCTTATCATCAGCAGCTGTATTCCTATCTATCAGTTCCTTCATCGCCTTTTTATAATCAAATTGTGCTATCCTGTTTTGATTTATTTGTTGTGGTTGGAATTGTTGCATGAAAACCACTTGTTTTCTGTCTTCATTGAAAGCCCCTCTGATCTCAGGAGAAGAAATATCTAGATTTGATGTCAAATATTGACTTAAACTAGAATTTTTGGCATAAAACATCATGACAAGTAGAAAAAACAAGCCTCCAACTCCGGCTACAAACCATGGTGTTGACACTCTCATTATTCTGGTTAAATTCTGGTCTGGAAATGACTCTGCTTTCAAGTCAACTGTTGTGTTGTAGAACTGAACTTTATGTCATCTAGTGTTGTATCTGAAATGACATGACCGAAAACAGTGATGTTCCATATATCAATATTAATTAACAGTAAATTAAAAAACAATTATTTAAAAGCAAAAAAATGCACTGTCATAAAACTTCAAAGGATACTAACAATCATATAAAAGATATTTCATTATTTACCCTTGATAACGTTGGTACAGCCTTCAAATTATCCTTCTTTACCATGTTTACAGAGAAGTTTATATCCATACATGCTGTTGTAAATATTTAATACTTTGGGAATTTGAAACTTTACTGACAAATAATTGTTCTAAAAATTAGGTAAGGTAACATTTGTCTGTAATTCTCATTCAAATTTGAGTAAATTGAAACCCAGAATTAAACTATAACTCATACACACTAAATACTGATCATTCTTTCAGTATGTAATTATTTTCATATCAAGTGACTGTCACTTTGGTGACTATAAAAAGAAATATAAGTTTCTTACAAATACTGCTTTCAAACATCACACTATAAACATATAGAAATAAAATTGTTTTCATGAATTACCTGTGTATCTGTCAGGCCTTGAGTATGTAGAAATCTGTTAAATATTTGAATCAAGTGTTTGGCACTTGGGCATGTCAGGTATATTGATGTGTTTGAAGACCTACAAATAAATCAATAAACAACATATCAACTTTCTATTCTCATATAATAAAATAAGATGTGGTGTAGTAAACATCTTGAGGTAACTTGACAATTTCTAACAATGAATATATCACCAACAAGACCTGTTAAATGAAATAAAGAAATATAAAAAAGAAAACTACTAATTTTTTTACCAGTTCTCCTTTTTGGTCCCTCACTCAAAATCTGCAATAAATCTATAAATTATCAAATCTTCAGACAGTCTTCAAACATTTACTTAGAAGATAAAGACTTGGAAATAGTCTAAACAACCATATTCTTAAAATTTGCATGTTAGCCTTCAAACAGGAAACTTATGGAAAGAAATATTCTATCTTTCAATTTTTTTTCTTATTTTTATCTTGTCATGCTTGTAGTGTTAACTTAAACAAAGTCCTTGACCATAAGTGAATACTAAACAAGTCTATCAGAGAACAGTCTTTGTATTTTAATTTAGAGAGCCATATTTGAATCATACATCTGTCTTGCTAATATTATGGTCAAAGCTAGTATATTGCAGCTGTAGAGGAGTTAACCATATCCAGTCAGTGTTTGACAGACAGTGTGCTTGAATTTTGTTGTTTTGGACAGTTTTATGCTAAAACCAATCAAACCAGATGCTCCGCAGGGCGTAGCTTTATACGACCGCAGAGGTTGAACCCTGAACGGTTGGAGCAAGTATGGACACAACATTCAAGCTGGATTCAGCTCTAAATTTGGATTGTGATTAAATAGTTGACACAGCATAGGTTTCTGACACAGAATGAATGTGTTCTAATGAACTTAAAATTTTTGTTTTCTCTTAGAGCAATTCACTATGCTGTTGAATATTAATCCTCTCAAAAAAATGTTTGAAGAAATTTTCTTTTTTATTTATGAAATTTCAAATGAGAAAAATTGAACCCAATTTTTTTAATCACATCCCCCTTTCCCTTATTCCAAAACTAATCTCAATTAAAATTTCTAATGGAGTTTGCAACAATAACTACTCATTTAAATACATCATAAAATATTAAGATGTAAAAAAACTGCTTGTTATCACTGAATGGTAAAGATTATTTTAATTTATCAGTTGGTAGTAAAAAGTGAATATACATTGTATATTGTATATAACAAAGATTTAAGTTGATTCTGGACAAAGAAAGATAACTCCAATTAAAAAAAAATCTTGCTATTGCACAATATTTTGCAATTAGATATTTCTTGCTTACTATTCTGGACAAAGAAAGATAACTCTAATTAAAAAAAAATTTGCTTTTTCACAATATTGTGCAATTAGATATTTCTTGCCATTGCGCAATACTGTGCAATTGAAAAGACTTGCTATTGCACAATACTTAATATAATAATTTTAGATCCTGATTTGGACCAACTTGAAAACTGGGCCCATAATAAAAAATCTAAGTACATTTTTGGATTCAGCATATCAAAGAACCCCAAGATTTCAATTTTTGTTAAAATCAGACTAAGTTTAATTTTGGACCCTTTGGACTTTAGTGTAGACCAATTTGAAAACAGGACCAACAAGAATGTGTCCACAGTACACGGATGCCCCACTCACACTATCATTTTCTATGTTTAAAGGACTGTGAAATTGGAATAAATTCTCTAATTTGGCATTAAAATTAGAATGATCTTATCAAAGGGAACATGTATACTAAGTTTCAAGTTGATTGGACTTCTACTTTATCAAAAACTACCTTGACCAAAAACTTTAACCTGAAATTTGCACTATCATTTTCTATGTTCAGTGAACCGTAAAATTGGGGTCAAAACTCTAATTTGGCATTTAAATTAGAAAGATCATATCATAGGGCACATGTATACTAAGTTTCAAGTTGATTGGACTTCAACTTCATCAAAAACTACCTTGACCAAAAACTTTAACCTGAAGCCAAAAACTTTAACCTGAAATTTGCACTATCATTTTCTATGTTCAGTGAACCGTAAAATTGGGGTCAAAACTCTAATTTGGCATTTAAATTAGAAAGATCATATCATAGGGCACATGTATACTAAGTTTCAAGTTGATTGGACTTCAACTTCATCAAAAACTACCTTGACCAAAAACTTTAACCTGAAATTTGCACTATCATTTTCTATGTTCAGTGAACCGTAAAATTGGGGTCAAAACTCTAATTTGGCATTTAAATTAGAAAGATCATATCATAGGGCACATGTATACTAAGTTTCAAGTTGATTGGACTTCAACTTCATCAAAAACTACCTTGACCAAAAACTTTAACCTGAAGCCAAAAACTTTAACCTGAAATTTGCACTATCATTTTCTATGTTCAGTGAACCGTAAAATTGGGGTCAAAACTCTAATTTGGCATTTAAATTAGAAAGATCATATCATAGGGCACATGTATACTAAGTTTCAAGTTGATTGGACTTCAACTTCATCAAAAACTACCTTGACCAAAAACTTTAACCTGAAATTTGCACTATCATTTTCTATGTTCAGTGAACCGTAAAATTGGGGTCAAAACTCTAATTTGGCATTTAAATTAGAAAGATCATATCATAGGGCACATGTATACTAAGTTTCAAGTTGATTGGACTTCAACTTCATCAAAAACTACCTTGACCAAAAACTTTAACCTGAAGCCAAAAACTTTAACCTGAAATTTGCACTATCATTTTCTATGTTCAGTGAACCGTAAAATTGGGGTCAAAACTCTAATTTGGCATTTAAATTAGAAAGATCATATCATAGGGCACATGTATACTAAGTTTCAAGTTGATTGGACTTCAACTTCATCAAAAACTACCTTGACCAAAAACTTTAACCTGAAGCCAAAAACTTTAACCTGAAATTTGCACTATCATTTTCTATGTTCAGTGAACCGTAAAATTGGGGTCAAAACTCTAATTTGGCATTTAAATTAGAAAGATCATATCATAGGGCACATGTATACTAAGTTTCAAGTTGATTGGACTTCAACTTCATCAAAAACTACCTTGACCAAAAACTTTAACCTGAAATTTGCACTATCATTTTCTATGTTCAGTGAACCGTAAAATTGGGGTCAAAACTCTAATTTGGCATTTAAATTAGAAAGATCATATCATAGGGCACATGTATACTAAGTTTCAAGTTGATTGGACTTCAACTTCATCAAAAACTACCTTGACCAAAAACTTTAACCTGAAGCCAAAAACTTTAACCTGAAATTTGCACTATCATTTTCTATGTTCAGTGAACCGTAAAATTGGGGTCAAAACTCTAATTTGGCATTTAAATTAGAAAGATCATATCATAGGGCACATGTATACTAAGTTTCAAGTTGATTGGACTTCAACTTCATCAAAAACTACCTTGACCAAAAACTTTAACCTGAAGCCAAAAACTTTAACCTGAAATTTGCACTATCATTTTCTATCAGTGAACCGTAAAATTGGGGTCAAAACTCTAATTTGGCATTTAAATTAGAAAGATCATATCATAGGGCACATGTATACTAAGTTTCAAGTTGATTGGACTTCAACTTCATCAAAAACTACCTTGACCAAAAACTTTAACCTGAAATTTGCACTATCATTTTCTATGTTCAGTGAACCGTAAAATTGGGGTCAAAACTCTAATTTGGCATTTAAATTAGAAAGATCATATCATAGGGCACATGTATACTAAGTTTCAAGTTGATTGGACTTCAACTTCATCAAAAACTACCTTGACCAAAAACTTTAACCTGAAGCCAAAAACTTTAACCTGAAATTTGCACTATCATTTTCTATGTTCAGTGAACCGTAAAATTGGGGTCAAAACTCTAATTTGGCATTTAAATTAGAAAGATCATATCATAGGGCACATGTATACTAAGTTTCAAGTTGATTGGACTTCAACTTCATCAAAAACTACCTTGACCAAAAACTTTAACCTGAAGCCAAAAACTTTAACCTGAAATTTGCACTATCATTTTCTATCAGTGAACCGTAAAATTGGGGTCAAAACTCTAATTTGGCATTTAAATTAGAAAGATCATATCATAAGGAACATGTGTACTAAGTTTCAAGTTGATTGGACTTCAACTTCATCAAAAACTACCTTGACCAAAAACTTTAACCTGAAGCGGGACAGACAGACGAACGAACGAACGAACGAACAGACGGACGGACGAACGGACGCACAGACCAGAAAACATAATGCCCCTCTACTATCGTAGGTGGGGCATAAAAATGAAGAATCTACATACACAGTTAGATTTGGTATATCAAAGAACCCCATTTATTCAATTTTTGATGAAATCAAACAAAGTTTAATTTTGGACCCCGATTTGGACCAACTTGAAAACTGGGCCAATAATCAAGAATCTAAGTACATTTTTAGATTCAGCATATCAAAGAACCTAACTGATTCATTTTTTGTCAAAATCAAACTTCATTTTTTGTCAAAATCAAACTAAGTTTAATTTTGGACCCTTTGGACCTTAATGTAGACCAATTTGAAAACGGGACCAAAAGTTAAGAATCTACATACACAGTCATGACAGTTAGATTCGGCATATCAAAGAACCCCAATTATTCAATTTTGATGAAATCAAACAAAGTTTAATTTTGGACCCTTTGGGCCCCTTATTCTGTTGGGACCAAAACTCCCAAAATCAATACCAACCTTCCTTTTATGGTCATAAACCTTGTGTTTAAATTTCATAGATTTCTATTTACTTATACTAACGTTATGGTGCGAAAACCAAGAAAAATGCTTATTTGGGTCCCTTTTTGGCCCCTAATTCCTAAAATGTTGGGACCTTAACTCCCAAAATCAATACCAACCTTCCTTTTGTAGTCATTAACATTGTGTTCAAATTTCATTGATTTCTATTTACTTAAACTAAAGTTATTGTGCGAAAACCAAGAATAATGCTTATTTGGGCCCTTTTTTGGCCCCTAATTCCTAAACTGTTGAAACCAAAACTCCCAAAATCAATCCCAACCGTTCTTTTGTGGTCATAAACCTTGTGTCAAAATTTCATAGATTTCTATTAACTTAAACTAAAGTTATAGTGCGAAAACCAAGAAAATGCTTATTTGGGCCCTTTTTGGCCCCTAATTCCTAAAATGTTGGGACCAAAACTCCCAAAATCAATACCAACCTTCCTTTTGTGGTCATAAACCTTGTGTTAAAATTTCATAGATTTCCATTCACTTTTACCAAAGTTAGAGTGCGAAAACTAAAAGTATTCGGACGATGACGACGACGCCGCCGACGACGCAGACGACGATGCCAACGTGATAGCAATATACGACGAAAATTTTTTCAAATTTTGCGGTCGTATAAAAATGAATCTTACCTAAATTATACTTTTTTTTCAATTTTACAAGCACTGACCAGTTTTTCTAATTTTTGATTAATAACTACTTACTACCATAAAACTTTAAAATAAGGCCTCAAAATTAATCAATTAATTGAATTCTGATGTGTTTGTCATGGTAATCAGAATAACATTCACATCTTTAATTTTCTGTAGCAGTTGTGTGTGACAGCTGTTGAAATTTTAGATACATGGACCTATAATTGATAGGAAAATCATTTAAATGTATTACAGCCTGCTTGTATCACAAAAACATGCATTTACAATTATAAGGATCCTTTGCTTATTTTTCAATGTGTTGTTGTGTATTATACGTTGCTGAAACAACAACGAATGAAAGTTTTCAATGACCTTGACTGGCTATACAGCCCTTGCAAGGTCGGTTGCTGAAACAGATGCAATTTATGAAAATTTAGTAAATCTAATTTTCAAATATGAACATCCTAAATCCTTTATGAAATTTACCAGGTTAATATTCAAACTTTTTTGTTGTTGCTTTTAATCATGAAATACATGTATAGTATGTTACTACAAATGTAGCTGTGTTTTCAATAAATGGTATGCATTATTAAGCCTGTTATTTCATACTTTGATATGCTTTATCTGATCCTTGTTAGAGTTTGTTCTTGCCAGTCATTTTCCATTCTATATACATGTATAATGCTTTTGCACAAGAATTTACTCGATTCTTGAAGTAAATGAATTGATTTTGTTAAGATGATATGTGCATGCTGAAACATAGAAATTAGATTTTATTTTATTCATCTTTTCTAGCTTTAATAGAGTTTCATAAACAAGAGACTGTCAAAAAGACATCTTACCAGGTTTTTCTTACAATTATAAAATATGGATCATGATAATTAACTACTGTCAATTGCAGTCATAGGACATAAATCCTGACCGACAATATTGAAATCTTGACCTCCATTTTATTGCGAAACAAATGAAAGTTTTTGACAGATTCATCTCCATAATGGCCAGTTATATTGTCCCATTGAATAATAAAATAGCTTTTGTTCTCTGAGTAGTTTAATACAGAATTATATAACATTTTTTTAGTTAAAACAGGTATTTTCATCTACTTAAAGGATATTTTTTTTTTACTATTAGTGATCATGGTGATGGATTTTTCTTATAAGAAATTGTTTAAAGTCACTTAAAAACTACACAGAGAACAATAGGTAAATGTATTGCCTCTATTATTTGGGACAATAGAACTGAAAAAACTTCAAATAGATTGACCAATTTCAATAGGTGAATCTGTGTAAAAGTTTCAATTGATTCGCAATAACACAAGAAACATACATGTATTTCAAAATTAAAATGTTAGACCAGATTTCTAAGTAGAGAGTCATTTTCTAATCAATCAAGGACCATAAAACTCCAGGACCATAAAACCCTAAACATCAATATGAAAATCATCAATATCCAACTTTTACACAAAATAGTAGAGAAATATTGTACATAAGTAGTTTCATAGTCTAATGGCTAAATATACATTTCATAGATATTAACTTTTCAGAGGCTTGAAAATTATTTTTTTCCTATTTTAGTTATTCTATTTAAATACACGATACATGTATATACATTACATGATACAATTATATACATTACATGATGTATATACATAATTACATGATACATGTACAAATGTATATTGTAACGATTTCGCCCCTTAAACCGAGTGGTAAGTTAAATTGAATAAGGAGGCTCGATCGAACATAATTTGCATGGATCCTTTGAGTTGGTATATGGTTGAAATAATAACTAAGTCAGGTATAAAGTTCAGATGCATTTTATATAACATCTATATAATCAAATATTTACAATTGATCATAAAAACATACATTTATATTTATATACAATTTGCCGTAATCATCTCATAAAGGTTTCTCTCTGCTAAAGTGAAAGTAGATTTCCAGAAAACCTCTCTCATCGTATTTATAGAAAGTCAGTGACTAAGTGGAACGACAGCTGACGGGACTTTCCCGTAGGTCGAAGGTCGTATTCTTCTTCTTCAAAACAAACAACGGCCATGTGTAAGAAGGTTTAGTTTTCTTAAAACATTCAAAACCTTCACACTAAGTAAATTATAAGGACATCAAGACAGCATAAATTCCGACTGCTCTTGCAGGCGGTGAGATTAAATCTGAAGTTCGTTTCGTCAACCTTCTATTTATAATTTTCCGGTCAATGGCTCGACCAATCAAAACGTTTGTTATGTTCACAGGCAATCTCGTGTTGCAGACCGCCAATACACAAATAAATATGGCTTCTCTTGTAAATAAATTATGGCACTGCTGGTATTTAGATGATTACGGCTAAAACACAAGTTATTACATTAAGAAAATAAATAAGCTAATAAGGTAAACACATTATCGCATCATATATCATAAAAATACAGGCCAACCAACCGTGAATATTCTGTACGAGGTGACATTCCATCGTAAAAATAGCGTAGCGAAAACGTAAACAAAAACAGCTGACTCGTAAAATTACTACTATAGAATATGGAGAACACGAGTACTATTAATTTAATAATACGATCACTAAATCGTAACACAGCCCCCTAACCACTAGGCGTTTGTCCTCAAATGCACAGAAACTATCTATACATTAATTAAATTAATCCACTAATTGGCTCAAAACTTGAAAACAAAATCGAATAACTCATAAGACAACAACTGTCTAACAAGTTACAATATACATTTAACCGAAAACTCATGTATTCACATAGAATTATTTAGGTAACACACATATAAATATATAACACAATGTTCATTTCTTCCAATAAATGTTCTAGGCTGACTGTTCAACATCTTCTTCTGTACCGCAAGCTCCACATATTTAATTAAACCAAACAGGAACATTTTCTCCAAGATAGGGCTTCAATCTGTCTTGGTGCACCACCTTAGGTTTCATATTTGGTCCCTTCTGTATTCTATATATGACATCATTAAGTTTATTTACAATAATATATGGGCCTTCCCAATTATTTTGTAACTTTGGACACAATCCTTTTACACGACGAGGATTGTGCAACCACACTGGATCACCTGCATCAAATGTTTGCATCTTAGTTCCAACATCATAATTTCTTTTCATCCTGTCGCTTGACAGTTTTAATTTATTTCTTGCAAATTTATGAATTACCTCCAACTTTTGGGATAATTCATAGGCATAAACAGTTTTTAAAGGCAAAGGTGACTTTTCAGTCTCTGGTCTACCCAGAACTAAGTCTACTGGAAGATTAACTTCTCTTCCAAATAACATAGAACATGGAGATGTACCCAAACTCTCATGTTCTGATGACCGATAGGCCAACATCAATAAATAAATATATTCGTCCCAATCTCTCTGGTGTTTGCTTACAAAAGCAGATAACATCGTCTCAATGGTTGAATTTGATTTTTCAACCATACCATCCGATTTAGGTCGGAATGGTGTTGTACGGGTTTTATGGATACCCAAAATAAAGCACATCTCTTTGAACACATTAGATTCAAAATTAGACCCTTGGTCTGAGTGGATTGAAAGAGGAACCCCAAAAATGGTTACTATTCTTTCCACAAATTTCCTAGCTACAGTCACTGCTTCAGTGTCTGGAATTGGTATAGCTTCTGTCCATTTAGAAAAATAATCCTGAACTACCATCAGATAGCGATTATTATTCTCACTTATTGGTAAAGGTCCTAGAATGTCAATAGCCATTCTCTCCCAAGGAGCACCCACAAGATACTGCTTCATAGGGGCCTTAGGTTTTTTACAAGGTGCTTTCTTAGAAGCACAAATATCACATTTGGTACACCAA
>NC_092345.1:81289690-81341239 GCF_963676685.1 Mytilus edulis | reverse complement strand
TGATATACCAGGGTACCCCCCCCCCCCCTTATCCTTTTCTGACTAACTCGTACGGGTCTAGGGCATAAGTGCTATGGGCCATTTTAGAGGCAATACCAACCTCTACCTCTGGTATAATGGTCGATGTGGAGAATCTCTTAGTTTGGCCAGCCGGCAATAGTTCAGTTCGAATTCGTTGTATCTTGGATTCCATATCCCCCCTTTGAACCCTCTACTGACAAACTCGTACGGGTCTAGGGTATAAGTGCTATGGGCCATTTTAAAGGCAATAAGTACCTCTTCCTCTGGTATCATTGCCCACGTGGAGAATCTCTTCGTTTGGCCAGCCGGCAATAGTTCATTTTCGAATTTGTGATATACCAGGGTACCCCCCCCCCCCCTTATCCTTTTCTGACTAACTCGTACGGGTCTAGGGCATAAGTGATATGGGCCATTTTAGAGACAATAATATGGACTGAATTAAAGTTTAAAGACTCTTATTGATCTCCTTAATTTTGAAGAATTATGTCATTGAAATAGTAATTGACAGTTTCTATTTTTCTGTTTATTATATGTCTTTAATTAACTATGTTTCTTGTTTTTCTGATCTTTTTAATTGTGTGATACTATCATATGTATTGTATATTTTAGTTTTAGAATTGGACTATATTTGTAGACAACGAACAGATTATGGAATGCCCATATGACAATTAATTCCATTTAATTACCCTCTATTTAATCATCTTGTTTTAATTACTAAAGTTTACATTGATTCAATAATAACAACATTTTAATGATCATAATTGTTTTGTGTTGTGTGAGGCAATGCAATTAAACTTTTCATTTACTTTCATTTTAAATGACGCGGACCTTGCAGAAGACACCTATTGGCTTACTATTTCCTAATTACTTTATATTGCTATAAATAGCATAACCATAATGGATATTAACAGCAAAATTTATTTTATTGTCACAATCTAATAACTACCCAAAACATTTCATCGAACGCGGTTTTGATCTCATGAATATTATTGACGGCTAGCCTCATGAATATTAACGCCGGCTAAATCCACACTAGTTATAACTCTTTGCCTTTCTATTGACTTCAGAGGCCGATTATGAAACAACATTGCTAGGTTTATGTCATTGTTCAGAATATACATGTGAAACATTTGTAATTGTAATATTACATTTTAGATTGTGTACGCAAGTCTTCAATTTTCGAAAACAGCCAAACACCGAGAACCACAAATAGAATATCGGATTGTTATGAGCATTGTTTTGATTATCCAGTCTTTGCAATGCAGGTATGTAAATCGCAACAATTGGAAACAAATTAAAACATAAATTATCTTTCTCTTTTTTTCAAGTGTTACTGGTGTTCGGTTGTTAGTATCTTTTGCATATCATAATGTATTTCGTCATTTTAGGGGAATTAGTTATTGTTCATTGTGATATTTGTGGTATACGTCAATGAGACAGTAACCCAACTAGACAAAAACAAGAGGTCTCACACACTCCTTTAGACAGAACTATGATCGAACTCCCCCTTTTTCTGGAAAAGTAGTAAAAAAAATTCAGAAACAATATCAGAGATCTTCCATTTACTTTGTCTTATTGATAAAGATCATTTCTTTCCTAAAAAATAAAAAGAAACGCAAAAGATAAAAAATGATTTGAATTTGATTTGATTTGGAACAGATACGTGAGAACATAAGTCTCAACTTTTTAACATTACACCATTCTATTTTAATTTCAACTTCTATGATAACAAAAGTAAAAATAGAAAAATAAGTACCAGATTTATACTGGATAAATCTGGCATAAACAGCGAACAGTAAAGTATTAGAACATATATCGAATAACGATTGATTTTATTGTTGAGAAATGCATTTCAAATCGAGAAAAAAACTATGACAGAAATATTTTTTGCGATATGTTTGAATAAGTTTTGTTGTATATAGGAATGTTCGTTAATATTTTTTTATACATTTTACAGCGAGGTTATTGTGTGTGCTTAGAATCATACCAGACGATTTCAGTTCAGGTTCAAAGTGAATGTACAGACGAATGTGACGATATTGGTCTTTGTGGTAGAGCTGGTTCAAACAGCCAAAGTTATGTTTCAGTGTATAGAACTGCAGCAGGTAAAATAAGCTTTTATTTTATCAAGTCATAGAAAAAAAAGAAAATGTAAGAGACTAGATTCCTCATTCTTTTTGTAAATATACCTTAAAAAAATGATTTATCACATTTATTACATAACTGATCATTTATCACATTAATAACATAACATATGTACGTATATTCACACAGGAACTTTTCTGTCAAAACTGTCATGTTTTCATTTTGTGGGCTCTAGTTTAACAAATGGCAATGTGCATGAAAGTCATTTTGGTGCTTTTGAAAACAACATGAGTTACTATTTAGTCTTAGATGCATGATTTTTTTGTTAGTTGTTAGTGGCTTAGAACTAGCTGTAATTAACTGCGAGTTCTCTCAGATCTGTACTCGTTGTCATTTTGTTGTTGGGATGTACAAGTATACCTGTCCACGTCCACTTGTATTGGTAGTATTTGTATTTTTATCCATCTGGTGAGTTAAGCCTTTTTCAACTGATTTATATAGTTCGTTCTTATGTTGTACTGTTACATCACTGTCCCAGGTAATGGGGTTGGCTGGGATCGCACTAACATGTTTAACCCCGCCACATTCTCTATGTATATGCCTGACCCAAGTCAGGAGCCTGTAATTTAGTGGTTGTCGTTTGTTTATATGTTACATATTTGTTTTTCGTTCATATTTTTGTACATAAATTATGCCGTTAGTTTTTCTCGTTTGAGTTGTTTTACATTGCCATTTCGAGGCCTTTTATAGCTGACTATGCGGTATTGGCTTTGCTCATTGTTGAAGGCCGTACGGTGACCTATAGTTGTTTATTTCTGTGTCATTTTGGTCTCTTTTCGGAGAGTTGTCTTATTGGCAATCATACCACATCTTTTTTTTAAATAGATCTTTTAGGATTTAAAAAAAAGAATATTTTTGCTTTTTACAAATGTACTGTTCAAAGTGTTTTTAAATTAATCATGCATATTATTTGCTTTTTCACTAAGAATTTTAGCATATTAATCCATGAAATAAGGTCCCAGTGCAAATGCATCGCCCAAAGAAAAAAATTTCTAACGTCACATTACAAAAGAATGTCAAGTATCAAACTACTTCTGCTATTACTTGTTATGCCTTTTTTTTTTTTTTTTTTTTTTTTTTTTTTTTTTTTTTTTTTTTTTTTTTATAGATGTAACCAATCAAAACATCCAAGTTGTTTATGACACTTCCTTAGGATCATCGTCGTATGTGGAATGTTTGACTGCTAGGTGCCATTTGAATGAATACAAAGCTATGTATTGTTATGCTGGACCTACAAAAGTAGCACTATGTGGTAAGTAACATAATACTTTACTCCCATACGCAAAGAACTACTGCAAAGTTCAGAAAGTATGGCTTGCATTATTATGAGATTAATTAATTGAATATCAGGAAGATCTGGATACAGATATATGTATTTGATATCAGAATGCGAGTTCTTATTATTGGGCCTTATCATATGTTTAGTAGTAAATACAGTAGTTTTGCATATTTGATAAATAGCCTGCTGTTTAATCCATATCGCGCAACTTTGATGCGCACCCTTTATCGCATACCCTTTATCACACCTACTTGTTTTTTTTTTTTTACATAAAGTCAGTTTTGGTTGTTTTTTTTGCTTTTAATATAGGTCAATTTTTTGAATGACGTCATTGTTTGTTAAAGGCCCTTGGGTTGATATTGAGGTCTCGGGATGACATATGATACGGATTTTGCCATGTATTATTCTCTATTTACTATACTCACACCTACTGTTAATATATATTCATGTAACTATTTCTTGTTATCATGCTGGTGTCGTATCATATAGTACTCGACACAGTCCTTTATTTTACACTTAAATATTGGATTAAAAAATACATTGGCCTCGCACAAAACAAAATTATAAAGTTTTAAAATTGAAGCAAAAACTCTTTGTAAGGTGGCTACGTTTACAAAACAAATACTTTCAGCAAATACCAGGAGAGTCTGAGAGAAGTCAGTATTTCGGTCGAAACAGACTTGTGACAAATGTTTCCTATTATATATTGTGTTCAATTTTATTTATTCTCAGGTTTTATGCTCTAAATCTTTTTCAGAAACTGGTGATGTTACAGAAGTAGGGACATACAACAATGGCTTACTTACCTGTTCACAAAAGGTTGGATCCTATTTATCTGTTTATCAGTGTCATAACTCAACCACTCGGCTAGCATGGATTGGGCCTTTCAGATTTACTTTTAATCCGTCTGGTGAGCATTACAATAACGGTCAAACTTTAGAAACCATGCTTTTTGTTGTGTTATATCCGTTGTAAGAAATGGGGGGGGGGGGGGGGGGGGGGGGGGGGATATGTTTTTTTTTCTAATAAAATATTCTGATCCCCAATTTGATGAATAAAACAATATTCTGGTCAAGCAGATGGTTGCTCCATTAGGCTATGCAATGTATGTTGAACAAGATGAAGGATAAGAAAGTTTTTTGAACTGGAAAAATGAGGGTATGTTGAAAGGAGGCAGACATTTTGCGTTGAAGTCTGTCACCTTTGGATCTCCCAATATTAAGTGTCCCCATTACGAAAGGACCTGACTTATTTTATTTTTAGAATCCTGCACAGTCAAACAGATCCCTTTTAATCCAGAGTTTATGCCACATGAGAAAAGTCCAGAGATGGCTATTAATATCGTTTGCTGTTCGGGGTGCGCCAAGGCTCCGCGTTGAAGGCCGTACTTGGACCTTTTTTTTATTTTTTTATCTTTAAATACATTGCGACTTGGATGGAGAGTTGTCTCATTGACACTCATGTCACATCTTCTTATTTCTATGACAATATTTTTATACCCTGTCAACCCTTGTGATTCTGCACTATCTAAGCCAGGACAAAAGATTCTGGAGGTCTGTTCTAAATGTTTGTTATTTTGTATATATTAATGATTTGAAAATGAAAATAAAACAAAAACAAAAACAGCAATTAATGTTATAAAACTGAAAAAGCCTAGGCAACCATGATACATTTTCAACAACTAACTTTACCAGCACACCCCTTCTTTCTTTATCATCTGTGGTTAAATGTTAGTAGATGTAACATATATTCAATGTTTTTATATGTCTCTGGTTTGTTCTAGTTTAAAAAGAAAATACTGATTTTTATTATATTCCCCAATAAAGTATATGTGTAGAAAAAAATCAATTTTGAATAGTTGTCACGCCGATTGCTGCACGTAATGCTGTGGTATGTGTAACCGGGAGACTGGCTACTGATTTGAAGTTGATAACGAGCTGCAACCCACGACCGGTTGCAGATGTTGGCGATGCCAACATAGACGATAATTACTAGGATCTAGTCACTTGACTGAGAATACTCGCTTTAACTCCACTTGTAGAATTAGACACACGTCCTATGCAGTAGTTAACAGTTTAATAATTCAGGATGGAATACATGTAGTTTTACAAAATGTTACAAATTGATGTACTTTTACACATTGTAGAAATTGTCCCAGTCAATGGATGATTTTAATGTGCCAATCAATGGCCACAGCTACACTGTTTTGAATTTCATTCTATATGTTTTTCAGTTAGTTCGAATATCAGTGATCATCAATGCCGAGCAAATTTTTAATTTTTAAATATTAATTATAATGTCGAATTTCATTGTAAGCGCTCTCATGTGTACCATTCTTGCCAGAAAAAAAGTTGTGACGCAAAAGGACGCATTTTTGGCGCAAACGGATCTCTCCCGAAATATTCACTATATAGAAATTGATTTGTAAGCGCCCCCATGTGTACAATTCTTGCCTGAGTTTTTTTTTTTTTTTTAAATTGTTTCAAGGGTTTATATATAAACAACATCTCGGAAAAGTTAGAAATCGGTGCCGATCAAATACTTTTAAAAGAGATATGCCCTTTGGAAAAATTAATTGTATTGGAAATTGCAATTGTATTTGCTCTCGAGACTTTAATTCTCTAAGATAATTATAAAAAGATTTAAAAAAAAACCATCAAATATTTAATTATTGCGCTTGAATAGGTAAAATGTGTGCAACTCGGAGGCATTGAAACCCTGTTCTTTTAATTTTTAAAAACAAAATTTTAAAAGACTGCTTTGAAATGTTCGCCATAGAAAAAGACATCTTATCTTTGCGGAGGAAATGATCCGTTTATTAATCAGTATTAGTTAACACCAAAAAAAGTTAATGAATATTTATTCGAACTTAAATACAAGATTCGATGAACACAGTATAACATGTAGTTTTCATGCCAACTGTATATTCACCAATTGAACTGATCAGTTAAATGTTTTAATGTTTTATTTGTGTATCGATAATGTTTCAGATGGCATGATACCAGGATTACGTATTGCTAGAGGTGCAAAATGTGTAAAAACAAACACGGGAAGTGTCAACTGCATACAGACGACAGAACTAACAGACCTGCCCTTTATTTGTTCAATAGGTATATAGAATGTATACTTTGTATTGATTTATATGGTACCGGTCTAGTATGTACTATTCATGAATCAGCCTTGGTATTTTAATATGATAAATCGTTTTAATTATAAAGAAGTAATCTTCTAAACCAAACTGTTTTCAAAAGATTTTCTTCTAACTCTCAATTATAATAAGGTACACGTTATCTTTTATATTCTGAAAGAAAAATGAAGCCTTGAACCTGTCTTCAGCATAAGTTGATGTTAGTAACTTGCTAATATTTACATTTAATTGTAGGAACAAATCAACAACAGCCAACAACAACTCCTCAACCTATAAATACGAACAATGATGGAGATTCAATCACAGGTTTCGTCATTTGATATCTTTTATTAGTTAATTTAAAAAAGTGTATTCCCGCTTTTATCATTTATTCATGTCTCTGTTTGAAAGGATGACCCTAGAACTATATTGAGAAGGCTATGTTTTGAACTACACAATTTCACTGTAGTGCTACCTTAACAAGACAAGAAACAAGGCGGGCGGCAATCAAATGTTGTCCGTGCATTAACTCATGAACCGTTCAACCAAAGCTTTTAAAATTTTAATATGTTGTTACTGACAACTAAATGAAGGTCAAGTTCAATAATGGCGATTTTGACTTTTACCGTTCAGGAGTTATGGTTCTTGAAAGATTGAAAAATGGAGTTTCCAGTCATGTACATGCATTTACGCATGAAATGTTCTACCTAAGCTTCCCAAATTTTAATATTTTGTCACTGATGACAAAATGGAGGTCTAGATCAATAATGGCGATTTTGACTTTTACCGTTCAGGAGTTATGGTTCTTGAAAGATTGAAAAATGGAGTTTTCAGTCGTGTCCGTGCATTTACGCATGAACTGTTCTACCTCAGCTTCCCAAATTTTAATATGTTGTTACTGATGACAAAATGGAGGTCAAGTTCAATGATGACGATTTTGACTTTTACCGTTCAGGAGTTATGGTTCTTGAAAGATTGAAAAATGGTGTTTCCAGTCGTGTCCGTGCATTTACGCATGAACTGTTTTACCAAAGCTTTCTAAATTTTAATATGTTGTTACTGATGACAAAATAGAGGTCAAGTTCAATAATGACGATTTTGACTTTTACCGTTCAGGAGTTATGGTTCTTGAAAGATTGAAAAATGTTGTTTCCAGTCGTGTCCGTGCATTTTCTCATGAACCATTCAACAAAAGCTTTTGAAATTTTTATATGTTGTTACTGATGGCAAATTAGAGGTCAATTTCAATAATGACGATTTTGACTTTTACCGTTCAGGAGTTATGGTTCTTGAAAGATTGTGAAATGGCGTTTCCATTCACGTTATTGCATTTACTCATGAACCATTCAATCTAAGCTTTTCAAATTTTAAGGTGTTGATACTGATGACAAAATGGAGGTCAAGTTTGATATTGACGATTTTCACTTTCACCATTCATCAGTGATGGTTCTTGTGATATTGCCAGGACACAAATAAATATTAATAAATCCGGTTTGCTGTCGTTGTGACAGCCTCTTGTTATAAATAAACTTTAGTCAGGAACTTTATTACCCAACCTACGTATGGGTTTAGTTATGGTTAAGCATAAGATGTATCACTTGATTTAAACTAGTTTTGATATGTTATAAATGTAAATTTCGTAAGATAACAACAGGCAATCAAAAACTATTAGTAGAAGAATGACAATCTGAATATTTTTTTTCAGCGTAAATTAGTTAAAAATCCAAATATACAAACTGTCAACAAAACGCTAAACGGAAGGGGGTTAATTCGGGGGTCAATTATCAACAGCATAGTGTATTGCACAAATGCAAAAAACAAAAATGAATATAAATTCATATTCTAAATTCTGAGTTCTTTGACTAGAGTCATTCTGTGTCAGAAAACTAAATTAGGTGTCAAATATTTTATTACAATTCTAATTCAGACCTATATCAAGCGTGAATATTGTAAAATTGAGAATGGAAATGGGGAATGTGTCAAAGAGACAACTTCCGACCATAGAAATTACAACAGCAGAAAGTCACCAACAGGTCTTCAATGTAGCGAGAAATTCCCGCACCCGGAGGCGTCCTTCAGCTGGCCCCTAAACAAATATGTACTACTGTTATACCACTGTCCCAGGTTAGGGGAAGGGTTGGGATCCCGCTAACATGTTTAACCCCGCCACATTATTTATGTATGTGCCTGTCCCAAGTCAGGAGCCTGAAATTAAGTGGTTGTCGTTTGTTTATGTGTTACATATTTGTTTTTCGTTCATTTTTTTACACAATAAGACCGTTAGTTTTCTCGTTTGAATTGTTTTACATTGTCTTATCGGGGCCTATTATAGCTGACTATGCGGTATTGGCTTTGCGCATTGTTGAAGGCCGTACGGTGACCTATAGTTGTTAATGTCTGAGGCCGTACGGTGACCTATAGTTGTTAATGTCTGTGTCATTTTGGTCTTTTGTGGATAGTTGTCTCATTGGCAATCATACCACATCTTCTTTTTTTATAGTTCAGTGATAATGTGTCCCTTTTTGCCCAAACTGTTTAGGGTCGTTACCAGTTGGGGTCGTATCCAGCTGCGCTCGGGGAAGATATTATATTTATGATTAAAACCAAAATAATCATGCTTGTCAGCTTTGGTTGAAATTGAATTCTGAGAAGGGAATTTAAAATGCAGGTTGACAATGAAATAACATACTCTTAATTTGTCATATCAGCATAGGACAACTAGAAATGTAGTCTGAAGGGGCAGATCATGCGAGTCCAAGGGTTGGAACCCTCTTTTTTGACGATCAATCCATTGGGATGGAGACGTATAGTTTGCCCCCCTCCATTTCATCCTGGTCTAGGACCCCCTTTTAACTTAGCTGAAAACTGCTTGAAATCAACCTTGTTATTGTCACATGATCATCTCATATCATACTATTGGACCAACCATATAATAGTTTGCATAAGAAGATTAAATTATGTCTAGCTTTTATATATACTTTCAGGAATTATAGTTGGGTGTGTTGTGGGAGTTACTGTTCTGTTTGCAACTGTTATTATAGTTGTTATTTGGAGAAAGTAAGTATTTTTATCAACATAAATTTTTGTATATATTACAGAGAAAAAATGAACTTTTAAGAGGTAGGTGTTCTTGTAGCTTTTTTAAGAGAGATGGATCATGTATTAGTTTGCCATTTGTTGGCGCTTCGTTTTAGAGAACGGAGTAAGAAAAGGCATCAATAGAAGAAAAATTCTATCCACTTTAAACGTTTACTCCTCTGGTTTCTTCTCTTATTTTAATTTCCTGATTATTGTGTGCCTCCTAATTTTTTGTCGAGTTTGGACAAAAAATTCGACATAGTGAAAATTATCCGGAGTCGCGCTAGTTTACTTCTAAAAGCTTTATATTTTAGAATGCGGAAGACCTGGATGCTCATACTTTGTTTATTAATGCCTTATGTTACGTAGTTTCCGTCTTTCACATGACCATTGTCCTTGACCTCATTTTCATGGTTCAGTGACTTCTTGATAAAAAAGTTAACATTTTTTGTAATGTTAAATTCTCTGTTATTATAAGTTATAGGATAACTATGTTTGGTATGTGCGTACCTTGCAAGGTCCTCATGCCCGTCAAAAGTTTTCATTTGACAACCTCATTTCATGAATCAGTGAAGGTTAAGTTTTGGTGGTCAAATCCATATCTCAGATACTATAAGCAATAGGTCTAGTATATTCGGTGTATGGAATGATTGTAAGGTTTACATGTCTAGCTGGCAGGTGTCATCTGACATTGACCTCATTTTCAAATGGTTCAGTGGTCAAAGTTAAGTCTTTGAGTTTTGGTCTTCTTTTCTAGTACTATATGCAATAGGTTAACTTTATTTGTTGCATGGAAGAATTGTTAGCTGTATATGCCTGCCTGGCATGGTTTATCTGACCTTGACTTCATTTTCATGGTTGGTTGGTCAATGTTTTAATTAGTTTTCTAAGAAAACCTTTTCTTTGTTAATGTAAATATATATTTCTTTTTTTAGAAAACAAAAATCTAGTAAAGATAGATTAGAAATAGACAATTTAGAGGTGATAAATACGAACGCACCGAACGAGTATGAAATACCAAGAAGGGACAGCAGAGTATATGATCACATTTATGCACAGTCAACAGATGTTTACCATCCATATCTTGACATAAGGGACAGTTCAGTTTCTGGATATAATGGATATAATGGTCAGAATGGACAATTAACTTCCACGCAGGAATCAAATTTTCGGCCAGTCAGTTTACCCAACGATATCAAACAAACTGTTGATACGAATGATATTAATATCTCAACTGTAAATTTAGGAACAAACGAATATATAGAACCAGCTAGAACCCCTAACTTTGGTAGGAAATTGCCGGACATTCCGTTAAGCCAGCGTTAACAATTGCCGGACATTCCGTTGGACCAGCGTTAACAACAACAGTTCATCAAGATTTTTATCGATGATTTTTATTGCTTTTCAGTCAAGCATTGCAGTTAATTCGTTATTTTGTCACTCAACATTTGATCCTCGCTGTTCCTTTTATATGTGTTCACAACTTGGTAACTATGGATCGCCAACTGAATGTGTGGCAATAGAATAAGGATTGTAGCATTCTGTTAGAAAGATTATGATGACGGCTCATTGAATTTAAGAAAGTGATTAGGATTTGTGCATTCAATATTACTGCCCTATTTTTAATAATGAACTCTTTCCAAAATTTACGACAAAATAGTCAATTTGTCGTTCCCTACTGTTAATTTTATTTTGGGCGTTGATATTCCTTTGGCCCCATCTAACAGTGTTTATATACACTAAGACGTTCGCCAAAAGGTGTGTATAATGACCGGCCTCAACCCTATGAATTTTACTAACCCTCTATGGATCCGTAGGGGGTCAGCAGAGGCGGATTTAGGGGGGGGCAGGGGTCCCGGCCCCCCCTTTTTGGGAAAATTTTTGGTTGCTTATATAGGGAATCACTGAAGCGTGACTGGAGCGGCCCCCTCTTAGGCCAGTCATTGGGCCCCCACTTATGAAAATCTCTGGATCCGCCACTGGTCAGTAGCGAACCATATAACTTATAATGAACGTATGCTATGTAAACTGGTATATTAAGGATTTGACAACAAATTTTTTAAACCCTCACTAATTTTTTTCATATATATTAAGATTTTGTTTGAAAGTTTGGCTGTATAACTATAGAAAACTCAATTTTCTTTCCAAATTTAATAAACTCGCTATATGTCATACTTTTTTATGAGTGATTTTAATTTTTGTCCTTTGACTTGGCATTTTTTTGCCCTGAAAAAAAAACTAACAAAATTAGAAAAAAAGTGGAAGAAAGAGCACTCCGATTTGTGTATGATGACTTTAAATACACATATTTACAACGTACTCTTTTAGATATGGTAATATATTAGATGTTCGCCGGGTGGAAAATCGTTGAAATATGATGCAGCTACACTTTGGAAAAGTCTTACACTAGTATTCTGTGGGGCCCTTTATAGCTTGCTGTTCGGTGTCAGCCAAGGCTCTGTGTAGAAGACCATAACTTGACCTATAATGGTTTCCTTTTATAAATTGTGACTTGTACTTGTCTTATTGGCAGTCATACCACATCTTCCTATATCTATTCATTTTAGACCATTTCAGGACGGAAAACAGTTTTTCCCTATTTAGGAACATGATTCAGTCTCCGAATGGTTCGAACTATCGATGTTCTTCAATCATTTAATGTTGTAGTCTTCACTGTTATACTTTCAGCTCTGCAACTCATTTTGTTTAAATAATTTATTATTATATTGCTTTCCATATTTATTTGTTAACTTAAATTTTTAGCCTGGTAAATAAATAGGTTTTTGTTGTATCTAGCGCTTTTTAAAAAAAATTAAATTTATTTTACTGCTGCTGATTTTTTTCTTTTACAGTTGCTGATTTTTTGGTCAAACTGTACTATTTCTATTTAAAACATTTTAATGAATATATAGATTTTTTATATAAGATTGCTAGCACATTTGATTGTTGCTCAGCTTTATTTTGTTGAATGTTTTATATGTGCATGATGCTATGTTTTAAGTGTTTGTATTATGTTTTTTATGTTCGGTTAAAAGCTCGCTAGAGCTTATGTTTGTATATTTCATCCAATGCTGAATAAAAATAAAGTTTTCTATTCTATTCTGTTCTTTACTTACGGGATAGTACATCCTGTTTGTTACAGTGATGTTGTTAACCGAGATACGATTCTAGTAAACTTATCGATTCATTAAATAAACTTTTTTACAGATCAGGTTGATAAATTTTTGTCGGATATTCGGACTTATTATTTTTTTTAACTACGATACATCATAGCATATTTTGCCCAATATCACTGACTTTTCTGTTCATAGAAGACTTCAATAGCTCTTAAAAAGGTCATTCCCAAAAATTCAAGCAAATTCTAGATTTTTTCTTACGCTGTGAGACCCAAATAATTCCGATGCTAAATATAAGGTAAAAATCCGAGTCGGCCTATAACAACCCCTGGAACCCCCCTTTCGGATCCGCCACTGCTATGTATTGCTTTCCGCAACTTTCGTCGCAGGCTTGGCAAAAACTAAACTTGGAAAAAGTGATATAAGGTCGAGATAAGATGGACATCTTAACCTTGCATGCATTCCATAAATCGCATATCATAACGTTGACCTTTGAACCAAACAAATGAGGTCAAAGTCAGACGACCTTGCCAGACAGACATGTACAGCAAAAACTCATTTCATACACAAAATACTGTTGACCTTATAAATGTTTATACATGTAGTACTTGAGAAACACACCCTATCCAATACTTAATATTGACCAATGCACCTTGAAAATGTTGGTCAAGGTCAGTATCGATCATAGGAAATTTCAACCTTGATCCATGATGCATAAAATGACGTCGAGGTTAGGGGAACACTTGTAGACATTAGAACCAAATATTGTAACTTATTACTCATAAAAGGGAGCGAGAATTTAACACGACAATAAAAACCGTTACATTTTTAAGCAGTTGTTGAAACATGAAAATGAGGTCAATGACGATGGATATACATGTCAGATAGAAACATCTTCATACAAATAATATGTATGTATACAAGGTATGAGGTTTTGGGTCTTCTATCTCTGAAATATATTTACATGTAGTTATTGAATATTTCTTTATTTTATATTCTTTCCTTACTCATTAATTACCAATTTTTGATGAGATGGAAATGAAAGTAGATAGTTAAAACTTTTTTTTTTCAATTTTAACTGCTGAATAATTCATTAGTTCCAGTGTAAAAAAATATTTTTAGTTTGTCGAAACATCTCATGAAGATGTGTATGTGTAAGGGCTAAATGTTTTGATATATTTAGAAAATTGGACTATACATTTCACATTCACAGCTGAGCACATGACATTTACAGGATTTTTTTTACTGAAGTACAAGTGTGGACACAGATGAGTGTGGATAGTATGTTTGGATGTTTGACAGTGTTTTATGATAAATGTAGTTCTATGATTTTCCTATACATGTAATTAACTGATCTTAACTGTGTTGCACGATGACAACCAACCTGAGCATTAGGAGTATTGTTTATTTTATATTTAGTTTAGTTTTTATGTTCAAGACGGGCATGGAAGAGACACTAATTGCATTAGTTACCAAATGATTATGATAGAATATGGTCCACATCTTTAATTTTGGATACATTTTATAGCTAGGAGAGCAACACATAATAGGTTCAATTTTTCGTGATTTTTTTAAATTGGGAGATGATATCTGAGAACATGATATAAGGAGCCTGTAATTCAGTGGTTGTCGTTTGTTTATGTGTTACATATTCGTTTTTTCTTGATTTTTTGTACATAAATAAGCCTGTTATTTTTCTCCTTTGAATTGTTTCACATTGTCATTTCAAGACCTTTTATAGCTGACTATGCTGCATTAGCTTTGCTCATTGTTGAAGGTTGTGCAGTGACCTGTAAATGTTAATTTTTATGTCATTTTGGTCTGTTGTGGAGAATTGTCTCATTGGCAATCATATCACATCTTTTTTATATGTATTTGCTAACTATTTGTATGGTTCTATTTATATATCTTTGTGGTGGCTTGTCAGTATCTGACATTAGGCAGCAACCATTTGATTTTCGGGGGGGGGGGGGGGAGGGGCTATGGTTTTTTTTTCTGTGCAAACTTTTTTTTTCGCCTTCGGCGAAGAACAATCTATTATTTTATTAGCGACAAACCGAAAACAATTTTTTTCTTTCAATTTTAGCATTACATATAGTGGCAGCTGAGGGTGAAACAAACATTTTTTTTTCTCAGGGTCCAAAACAAATTATTTTTTTTCACCAAAACCTGGAACCAAACTTTTTTTTCCAAAAAAAAACCATAGCCCCCCCCCCCCCCCCCCCCAGAAAATCAAATGGTTTGCTGCCTTAGTAAAACACTTTAAAATGTTGAATTGATCCTCAGATTAGAAGACATTTAATGGTTTTTAGTAATGACAATGCCTAACATGATGCTTGGGCCTGATGAGCTAGAAAGGAAGCTTCTGTGCTGTTTTCTATCAATTCTTTGATAATATCTCCTTCAAAGCTGGTGAAAGCAAAACAAATTTTTACTGAAGTATCAGGAACAACCAATAATTAAAAGAACATAGACAGAGATAGACATAGAGGGAAAATCACAATATTTAAAAAACACGAGGCACCCGTCAAACCAAAAAACTTCCCTCAAAATAAAAATAAATAGAAATGATTATATAAAAAATGCAAACCATACAAACATGTGCCTATGTACTTGTCTGATTAATGACCATTCACTACTACGTTCAACGTAAAACTTTGGAAAAAATGTGTTTTATGAATATAGCAACAAAATAAAGACAATACGAAATTTTTAAAATAAATAATGGATTTTTTTTATCTGCTATATCTTTATTTTGACACAGCGATCAATGACTGTCATGCTTGAAGAAAAGTTCAGCTTGGGGGAAATTATGTCGACTATTTCATCAATTTTGGTTTTCGTCGGGTAATTGTGGGAGTGCTCGGTCGTAGTTTTTATTCGTGTCATTCGTAGAATCCTCATACGATATGGACGGTTGTTCGTGTACATCGTCTCGGGAACCACAAAGAGACAGATATATATTAGGTGATGCGTTAGAATCAGTTTCATGTGGCCGATTTGCTTCAGTTAATGCTTTCCTGGAATCAATTATATCGTCATACTGATGATAGATATTTTCTGGACTTGAATACACATTGTCTTCTTTTCGGATATGTTGAGGTACCATGTATACAGAATTGTTGTTTACATTATCCGAAGAAAGGGACTTCTTCCTGTTTAAAAAAAACTAAATTTAGGTCACGTAGTATTTGAGAACTGAACCTGGACGATAAGCTAAAGATAAGTAAATGGAGTGTATAATATAATTTAAAGTGACCTAATTTTACATGCAAGGTTATTATACTTTCTAAAGTCCACCCTTTATGTTGATCAGTCTTTAGTTTTCTATGTTGTGTTTTGTAAACTACTGTTTCACAGTTTGTCTTTTGATCGTTTTTTGGCATGACGTTGGCAAAAAAAAAATGATGTGGTGTACGGCCTTAAACAATGAGCAAAGCCCATACCAAATAGTCAGCTATAAAAGGCCCCCAAATGACAAATGTAAAACAATTCAAACGAAAACTTAACTTAGTTGAAGTCTAACTAAAATAAGCTTAATTCGCTCGTCTGTGTTTATGCAATTCGCCTGTTGAAAGAAATACATTCGCTTTAATTTCCGATGCTTACGCATCAAAATAAGATGCAAGGTTTTAACGAAACATTTGTTTCATGAATAATGTCTTTTTAGCTCACCTGGCCCGAAGGGCCAAGTGAGCTTTTCTCATCACTTGGCGTCCGGCGTCCGTCGTCGTCCGGCGTCGTCCGTCGTCCGTCGTCCGTCGTCGTTAACTTTTACAAAAATCTTCTCCTCTGAAACTACTGGGCCAAATTTAACCAAACTTGGCCACAATCATCATTGGGGTATCTAGTTTAAAAAATGTGTTCGGTTACCCGGCCAACCAACCAAGATGGCCGCCATGGCTAAAAATAGAACATAGGGGTCAAATGCAGTTTTTGGCTTATAACTCTGAAACCGAAGCATTTAGAGCAAATCTGACACGGGGTTAAATTGTTTATTAAGTCAAGATCTATCTGCATTAAAATTTTCAGACGAATCGGACAACCGGTTGTTGGGTTGCTGCCCCTGAATTGGCAATTTTAAGGAAATTTTGCCGTTATATGGTTATTATCTTGAATATTATTATAGATAGAGATAAACTGTAAACAGCAATAATGTTCAGCAAAGTAAGATCTACAAATAAGTCAACATGACCGAAATGGTCAGTTGATCCATATAGGAGTTATTGCCCTCTATAGTCAATTTTTAACCATTTTTCGTAAATCTTAGTAATCTTTTACAAAAATTTTCTCCTCTGAAACCACTGGGCCAAATTTATCCAAACTTGGCCACAATTATCTTTGGGGTATCTAGTTTAAAAAATGTGTCCAGGGACCCGGCCAACCAACCAAGATGGCCACCATGGCTAAAAATAGAACATAGGGGTAAAATGCAGTTTTTGGCTTATAACTTAAAAACCAAAGCATTTAGAGCAAATCTGACTATTAGAAAATTGTTTATCAGGTCAAGATCTATGTACCCTGAAATTTTCAGATGAATCTGACAACCTGTTGTTAGGTTGTGGCCCTTGAATTGGTAATTTTAAGGAAATTTTACTGTTTTTGGTTATTATCTTGAAAATTATTATAGATAGAAATAAACTGTAAACAGCAATAATGTTCAGCAAAGTAAGATTTACAAATAAGTCAACACGACCGAAATGGTCAGTTGACCCATATAGGAGTTATTGCCCTTTATAGTCAATTTTTAACCATTTTTCGTAAATCTTAGTAATCTTTTACAAAAATCTTCTCCTCTGAAACTACTGGGCCAAATTAATCCAAACTTATCCACAATCATCTTTTGGGTATCTAGTTTAAAAAATGTGTCCGATGACCCGGCCATCCAACCAAGATGGCCGCCATGGCTAAAAATAGAAGATAGGGGTAAAATGCAGTTTTTGGCTTATAACTCAAAAACCAAAGCCTTTAGAGCAAATCTGACAGGGGGATAAATTGTTTATCAGGTCAAGATCTATCTGCCCTGAAATTTTCAGATAAATCGGACAACCCGTTGTTGGGTTCCTGCCCCTGAATTGGTAATTTTAAGGAAATTTTACTGTTTTTGGTTTTTATCTTGAAAATTATTATAGATAGAAATAAACTGTAAACAGCAATAATGTTCAGCAAAGTAAGATTTACAAATAAGTCAACATGACCGAAATGGTCAATTGACCCCCTAAGGAGTTATTGTCCTTTATAGTCAATTTTCAACAATTTTTATAAAATTTGTAAATTTTTACTAACATTTTCCACTGAAACTACTGGGCCAAGTTCATTATAGATAGAGATAATTGTAAGCTGCAAGGATGTTCAGTAAAGTAAGATGTACAAACACATCACCATCACCAAAATACAATTTTGTCATGAATCCATCTGCTTCCTTTGTTTAATAGTCACATAGACCAAGGTGAGCGACACAGGCTCTTTAGAGCCTCTAGTTATATCTTCTGAAAGACCATGCAAGAAACGTCAATGAAATCCTTGAATACAATTTTGTCTAAATACTAGAATAAGTTGGAACATATTTGACCAGAAAAGACTTAAATAATAAGTTAGGGGTAAAACATTGTAAGGAACCTAATGCAGTTGTATACCCTCAGTCAATTTGTTCCTATAGGAGAATAAAACATTTTCAAATCAAAATGATCATGTTCCAGGAGTTTTAGTTCTTATGTAAAATTTCATCACACGCCATCAACATTAAAGAATACGCAGTTTATGGACAAACAGACGGATGGGCAGTTAGATATTTAGAAAAGACCATAAAGCTGATTTTAAGTGATACAAACATACCTTTTACAGTAAAATAACACGGCAACAAGGATAGCGATGATTACAACTACACTCACTACTGCAACAACTATCCCTGTAAAAATTATAGATAAACAATTTAGACTTATTGATAAACATGTATCATTTATAATAGAAAACAAAGATAAAATTCACATATATAATAAGTAAAACTGCAAGCTACTTCTCACTGATGATACACCGCCCAAATATTTCGGTAAATAGAAAGTTGTTGAGTGATGAATCTGAAAACTCATCACACGGTTTAGCTGAATTATATAAACCCTGAAACCAAATTTAAGAAACCCCCGCATTGTAGTTCCTGAGAAAAAAGCAGGGTGGTAATAACCTCATGCCACTATAATTCATAACACGCATAGCCGTTGTAACTGATTGTATGTTGGCCGCTTAATTACGTATGGTTCCCTGTGTCTTTGAGTTGCTGCTTTTTCAACGTATTTCCTCACTTCTCTTATTAATAATCTTATTTAACTTGAATTGACAGTTATTTACTAAGTTTCATCGAGACCAGTCTAAACAAAAATTAGTACATTTATATCACCTCACTCAACATGCATTGTTGGTTGAATCCTGAAATAATCTGACAATACAACACAAAATATCTGTTTTAAAAATAGAGTAAAATATTTACATTATATTAAAATAAATTTCTCAAATGCAGATAAAAAGATACGTATGCCTAGTTTCTCGTTTGTGATCTTTTAACAATAGTTATTTGTACCTGTAGTAGAAGAACTCTCGTCGGATCCCACATGTTTAATGCCTTTCCCTTGAAAACAAATGAATATAATAATATATAAAGACACTTTGACTTTCATGTCGAAATGACCAAAGTCATATAATCCAGGCGGAAAAAAATGTACATGCACCTTACAATTATTTCATACACCAAATATGGACGACCTATTACGTATAGTATCTAAGAAACAGACCTAACCAGGAAAACTTACCATTGACCAATGACCCCAAAATAGTTGACCTATAACATACAGTATCTCAAAAGAGGACCAAACTACTAAACCTTACATTAGCCAATAAACCGTGAAAATGAGATCAGGGTCAGATGAAACCTGCCAGACTGACATGTACTCTTAACAATTATTCCATACACCAAATAGTGTAAACCTCCTGCATACAGCATATGAGAAACGGGTCTAATCACAAAGTAGCTGTTACCTTGATCACAGATCCATAAAATGTCGGATCTAGTACTATTATTCTTTAGTATGGCACAAGTCAGATGAAAAGAGCCCATCTACCAAATATAGTTATCCTCTTACAAAACGTGAGGGAGAAATTCACATGACAAAAAAACTAAAACTTTTATTTCAAGCAATCGTTGACCACTCAAATGAGGTCAAGGATAATGAATATATGACAGACGGAAACGTTTTCTGCAATATTTATCGCAAGTGAGACATTCAAACTGAGCTCTGACGTGAAACACTTCATAAATAAATGAAATAAAACTGAAGGTGACATATAATAGCTAGTTAAGTTTAAACATATTTTATTTGCATAAGTAGCAAAAGGGATTGGACACAAGTTATAACAACATTAGAGACGTCCTCTATAATAGCTACTACATGGCATAGTGGAGGATAGTTTAATAATAAAATTAATAGTTTAATAATGTTTTATACATTTAAAATTATCTGAACTAGATGTTTCATACCTTCAAAGAAACAAGTAAATGGCAGTTCAGTATACTCATTGGTCACTTCACAAGAATATGGTGTGGCATCGTTCGGTTTACTCATTTTACATTTGGCTGCTTTCGCAATTTCTAGTCCAGGTAAATTTTTGAAATCTTTAAATAAAATTGTATATACATGTCTACATGTAATAGGTATGAGACCTACATGCTAATAATAAACAAGTAAGGAAAAAACAGCATTACACTTTTAAAGCCTCGGTCACACCTTAACGGATAGCTCGAACGGATGCCTAACGGATGACTTTTTTTCAATACGTTCATGTCCGTTAGACGTCCGTTCGTATCCGTTAGACGTCCGTCCACATCCGTTGCATGTCCGCTCAGCGTACATTTTATCCGTCGACGTCCGTTTTGTCTGGTGGAATATTTTGAGCATGTTCAAAACTTTGAACGGACGTCCAACGGATGAAATGTCAGTTGAACGTCCGGTAGTCGTCCGTTTTGTACGGTACTCGTCCGTTTCGTTTCCGTTACGTGTCCGTTATACATCCGTCGGAGATAAATTCACCAACGGACTTCTAACGGACGTCTAACAGATAAAACGGATGTTGAACGAATGTGAAACGGACTTCTACCGGACGTAAAACGGATAAGTTAAGCGTCCGTTTTATTAGGTCAGTACATCAACGGACTCCCAACGGATAATAATTTTGTCAACGGACAACTTTTATTTTCATCCATTAGCCGTCCGTTCGTCTTATCCGGTAAGGTGTGACCGAGGCTCAAGTGTTCATGATCAGCGCAGTTCACATTTTGGAAATGTAAAAATTTAATTATATAGAATATTCACCGAGTGACTTATTTTGATTAGTATAAGACAATAGTTTAATTTACAAACAATTGAAAATTACCTGCTAGGCGCATAGCAACGAAGTTTTGTTATTCCTGTCAAAACTTTAAAAAGAAATAGTTTCAATTTAAATTTTAATGACAATGTTGCACATTCTGACAAATTTAATGATTTAAAGAAAACACTACACTAATTCCCGTATTTCACAAACGTATCTAACGTTTATACTGGTCTTACCAATGATGTAGATTCAAGAAACAAATGTAAATAAAATATTATTTGCAATTTGAAATGCAAAGATTTTACCAAAAGTTGGAACTATTCCTCTGAAGGCTTCAATCCAGTATAAGCTGTCGTCAGATCCATGTCTACAGTTCAATCTGAGACTATGTCCATTTCTGTGACATTTAAGCACACTGTCTGTCCAAGATTTACTTAAAAATGATGTTCCTGTATAATATAGTAAATAAATATGTATGAATTAAACAAGAAATATCTGAACTTGTCATTTTCATTGTTCAGCAGGGAATCTGGGTTTAACAGAGCACAGATGTCTGAACGAAGTCGCAGACATTCGGTAATAAATCAATGATTTGAATTCTAGTTGATACAAGTTTACTGAAAGGTCAACATCACACTTCCTCAATGTTAAAGCTATTTTCAGCAGTTAAAAGGACACATTCACTGTTTTTGACATGATCCAAATCAAAACATGAATGAGTATAACTGACCCATAGATTTATTTTAATGATGTTAGTGGGAGTTCCCATGGGTGAATATTCTAGTTTGCTATCCACCAGAAACCTTTTATTTTTTCAATAACAATCCGTCTTGATAAGCAATCAGTCTGTGACATCAATTTTAGTAGTAACTTCTAGGACAAACAAATATAGAAAGACCTTGAAGAATAGAAGAACTTGTCAGTAAAAATGTTATTTCAAATAATATGGCATATAGTTATGCTTTTGTGAATACATCAGAGAATTTCAGAAGTTTTCATGACAGCACGCCAACTTTCAATGGTTATTTTTCTTAATTATAAAAAAAATCAGTTCACCCAATGAAGACTTATCAATATTACCTTCACAGTGGTATTTTATCCTTAGGTCTGTGTCCAATCCATTACATGGATCTCCATACAGTTCAACGGAGGATTTAACGCTACAATCGGTCTGGTCATCACAATTGACGCTTAGTATATCAGTTGGAGAATCGGTGCTACATGTAGATGTATACTCATCGTCAAAACATTCGGATTTCTGATCCCGACCAAATGTAGCAGGATCTATCTTGATTGTCTCGTCACCAACACAATGTATGGTAGCATCGTCGCACACTATCAATTCTGATATTCCTGAAATGAATGTAACAAATCATTTAACATTCGTATCATGACAACAGTTTGTAGTTTATAGTTTATACTAATGATTAAACTGTGAAATCCTTATATTACAGTTATAACTAGTAGCGAACCATTAATCGGTCGATTTAGGGCGATACAACCTTCTTTTAGTTAAAACAGATGCATCTACAGTCTCAAGTTTGATTATAAATAACACAGGATAAGAAAAATAGACTTAAAGACAAAGTCAAACAAAGGCAATCAAATTCAATTGTGACCAGTCAGACTTGTTGTCAAAATCAAGATTTAGCAAAAAAATAAAAACCGCTTCCAGTTACTGAAGTTTAAGTGTTGTTATAGAGTATACATATTTGATTGATTGATTGGTGTTTAAATTTAGATACTTTAAAAAAATATCTGCAAGCCTCGCGCTTTAAATATCAACATCTTTAAATGTTTCGAGTGGAGAAATATCATAACACACTTGTTTCAGTGGTGGATTTTTTTCTTTAAACAAAGTAAAACATCAAAGCTGAAGTGCATACATTTTGTACAGAAATGTGTTTTGCTTATTTTTAAAGGAAAATTAAATGTTGAAATATCTATTTAATATGAATTATCATTTATTAAATGAAAAATATGTTTACAACACTTATAAACATATATTTGTCAATATACGGAAAACCACCAACACTAAATCAAACGTTTCTTACCGTCTGAACACACAGCATCATTTTCTTCGTCACACGGTCTTATTTGTGCTCTGCCACTTGCACAATCCAATGCGAGACATTCCCTCTCAAGTCCATCAAGAGAAAGGTAGTAATTGTTCAGTTGAGTGTAGTCTGAAATTAGTATATTGTTTTGTTACCCAACACATGTATCCAAATTTTAAGTTATGTGTGAGATAAAGGATATTAGATAAGTCAGAATATTTTAAATGAATTACACATTATCTTCCACATTTGTATATGTTTAATATGATTTATAAAATACATTTCTTTAATATTCCTTTGATAAGTTTAGAAAATTATTTAGAAGTTCCAAACCCTATAAACTCGTGTTGGTTATTCGTTTTTTTTTTTAGTTTTTTTTTTTCAATCAATATTCAAGTATTATACGTTCTAGGCTTTAAAGTTTAGGGTTTGAGCATTCCCGGTAAAGGTCAATCCAGCAACGCGATTCTGACACACGCTATTTTTCAAAGCGTTATCAAGTTTCAATTAAAAATCCGTAGTAGTCTCTTCCCAACTGTGAAAAGTTTATAAATAAAACAAACTTACTATCAAATCCGGAATTGATTGTTCTATACACAGTTACAAACTCTGCATTTTCAATGAAATCACCACAAATTCCAATACCATCCTTGCATAGTTTATCACAATTTTGGCGATAATCGATTAGGTCAACGTTTTCTGATAAATACTTAGTATCTATACATGCGCAATAGGATCCCTAAAATATTTAATATTGCATATATTATTTATTTGAAATAAAGTATATGTCTCATACGATAAACGTTCTCATTCACATGTAAAATTTTCGTTTCAAACCTTTGTTTTTAATATTCGTGTCACCTTTTCAACTTTATATCACAATATATAAATGACTACTCTAATTATTTCATTTGGGAAAAAATTTCCTGAATAGAATGTGTTGTTACAGTTAATGAATCAAATGTTTTGAATATTCATCCCAGTTACCAATAGAAAATGCCTCTTTTCTTAGTGTTCTGGGTGTTATAACATACTAAAATGTAAATTCAAATTATAAAAGTCTAAAATAAATTATCAGGTTGCATGTACTCAATAATATGTATCAACATCTCGTGTGTTTTAGTCAAGACCCAATCTAATTGACCATCGAGGTGACCTCCGAAGACTATCGACGATCATATAACCCGATATAGACATAATATATAGTGAACACATATAATTGGATTTTTCTAGGTCTGTCCGATTATATATGTTAGGTTTAAAGCTATGTTATTCAACGCTTTACTTGTATAAGAATGAGTTTTGTGGATCAAATCAGTAAACCAAAAAATTTACCCTTGTTTTACTTTCAATGTTGACATTGTGTTCCCTTTCATAGCTGAACACGCCCAGTTTATGCATAAATTTTTGTAACCGATCTCTAGCTAAGAGATTAAATTGAAGGTTATATGAATAAGCATTCAATAAGGTCGCTTTATTTACTTGGAAGAAGCGATGTCTAGTTTCTTTGCTTATTTAGACAAAATTGAACCAAATTGGCTACTAAAAGCGAATTTTTATTTCACTATTTCACTTTTATTAATGATTGAAAAAAATCAATATAGTGAGATTTTTATATCTCGTAGCTAATGCCCCTTGAATGTCTTAACTGCGAAGTTACTATGTAAAAATAGGGATTGCTTTCTTGTTTGAAAAAAAGTAAAATAATAAAAATACCTATCTCCAGTAAAATTCAAATCGGATAATCCCTTATCAAATTGCAAAATCAAAATCTCAAACACCCAAAACAAACAGAAACTTTAACAACTGTCATATTCCTGACTTGGTAGATGCATATCCTTATGCAAAAAATGGTGGATAAACTTGGTTAAATAACTAGCTAAACCTCTCACTTTTATGACAGTCACATAAAATTTCCATTATATTGACAACAATGTGTGAAATAGTCCGCTTGTAAATGTTGCAATTATTTTCGTGTCGAAACTTGAAATGAACATGAACCCTGCTTTGTACATGAACAGAACTTTTGCTTTATGATATTAAGTTCATTGTAATATTTTCATTACATTTGGTCCAGGCCTGAAACCGACTCCTGAATATGAATGAAATATTTGCCGATGGACATATACAAAAACAATAAACTACACGTTACAATCATTAAGTTTTTCAGGGTTAAGCTCTGTTTTAAAAACAAAATGAGATCGATTTCCTTTAGATCACGTTGAGTTATGCCGGGACTGACATGTTTTTGAGATGCTTGCAAAATTCGATGCTATCCAATCTTAATCTAATCTTTTCCCACCAAAATTTGAAAACTGTCGGTTAAATTGTAAAATGTTGTTTGAAGCTTTATTCATAGTGTGAATGGAACTGTAAATGGTGTACTCATCTTTCAGTTATTCCGTAGGGAAAACTTCTTTTGAAGTGATCTTAATGACGGAATAAGCATAGACGTACATAGGGGGGATGAAGGTTCAAAAGCTGTAGTCTTGCCATGTCAGGTATTTTTTTTCCGTTCAGATTTAATAATATCAACATGATTAAAAGTATATATTTTAATTGATAAAAAAATACCTTCACTGTGAAAAATGTATTCATGTCAAAGCCCTTGTAACAATGTATATAGCATGTCATGACGTAATCCTTGTCATCAGGCGTTAACAATTTGTATTTGCTCGGAAAAAGCTTATCCAGTCGAAGACATCCGAAAATTGTAATCCACTCGGAGTACACTTTATTTCTTGTCCAGAATTCTAGCTCTTCAGAAGGATCAATTGGAATATCTTTAATACTGGTATTTAACCCGTCATTAGCCATTAATGACCCATCTTTCATATAACAGAAATTAGCAGCATCCCACCAAGTTTTCTTCTGTGAATAATATTGAATTAAACTCTCTGTAATATAAATATTGTGTCATGTGGACATTGCGGTGATGCATCAATAAATAGGGAATGTTCGATATACATAAATAGGCAACAATCTGATAATAAAAACGAAAGGATGTCATATAGCTGCCGTATTATTTCTGTTCATGGAAGAACACTTAATAATGCATAATACCAACAGTTACTAACACACTTTATTCATATACTACACCACTGCATTTTCTCGACATTCATATTTAAATTGATCTACCGTAAAGGACATCAAAGGAAGTTTGCGAAAGTAACCTAAAATAGTAGACCGACCGAAGTTGAAGGGCAAAAAATTTGAACGCCGACATTGGAAAATGTTTTGAAATGTGCTTATATTTAAAAATGTGTAAGGGTTCCGCGGAACCCAGTGTCTCGCCTACTTTTGCTGTTAATCGCAGGCCCAACAAAAATGAGGAAAAAAATCAATAAAATTACTCCTCTTGATTCTATCTTTTGATTGTCATGATTGTAAGAAGCTTCTGTCCAAGTTTGGTAAAAATCCAGGATAGTGTATGAATATAACAAATGTTTTAAAAAATTTAACTACAGACTGTATGCAATGTTAACTGGAAGAAGTCCATTTATGAACAGATATATCATGTTAAGGAGGGGTATTTGCAAAAAATACAAGTCGAGAACAAGCTTCTGTCCAAGTTCGGTAGAAATCCAGTGTAGTTTGAGAAAGTTATTAAAATTTCAAAAACTTTAACCACAGAGTGAATATTTGTGGACGCCGCCGACGACGACGCCGACACCGACGGAATGTAGGATCGTTATGTCTCGCTTTTTCGACTAAAGTCAAAGGCTCTACAATAAACCCTGTCGAAATTCCTATATCTCTTCTACACAAAAATGCCAGATATAAACATCACTACACCAGGTATCGAAAAATTGCTACATAAACTAAATCCACACAAAGCAAGTGGTCCAGATAACATCAGTGGACGTGTATTAAAAGAACTAAAAGCACAAATAGCACCCATACTTACCACCATATTTACCAAATCTCTGGAATCGGGAAAAACACCAAAAGACTGGAAACATGCAATTGTTGCACCAGCATTTAAAAAGGGTGAACGATACAAGGCTGAAAATTATAGACCGATTTCACTCACTTGTATTTGTTGTAAGTTGATGGAACATATAGTGACAAGTAACATCATGAACTATTTAGAGGCAAATAACATTCTCTACGACCTCCAACATGGTTTCCGAAAATCCAGATCATGCGAATCACAACTTATTCAATTTATACAAGAACTTCATAACAACAACAGCAAAAATATACAAACAGACCTGATTATTATGGATTTTGCCAAGGCCTTTGATAAGGTTCCCCACAAACGTCTACTCTATAAACTAAAATACTATGGCATTCGAGGTAACACTCTAAAATGGATTCAGGCTTTCTTATCAGACCGTACGCAAACAGTGGTAATAGATGGAATAACATCAAATACAGCACCAGTAACATCAGGTGTCCCCCAAGGAACTGTCCTTGGGCCTATACTCTTTTTAATATACATTAATGATTTTCCAGAATACCTGGAACACAGCAAACTACGACTCTTCGCTGATGACAGTATTATATACCGAGAAATAACATGTCAACAAGACTGCACAAATTTACAAAAAGATCTTAACGCAGCAGCGAAATGGGAGGCTGATTGGCTCATGGCCTTCCATCCTGGAAAATGCACTATCTTAACCATCACACAAAAAAAACCAACCATTTAAACACGATTACATCCTTCATAACCATACTTTAGAACTAGTAACATCTGCAAAATATCTTGGCGTAACCCTACAGTCTAACTTAAAATGGAACATTCACTACAACAACATCGTATCAAATGCAAATAAATCTCTTGGCTTTCTTAGGCGAAACTTAAAAATTTCTAACTCCAGTATCAAATCCCGTGCTTACCAATCAATAGTGAGACCAAAACTTGAATATGCCTCTAGTCTATGGGATCCACACACAGCAGATTATAAAAATAAGCTAGAAATGGTACAGAGGCGTGCGGCCCGATATGTATGTAACAATTACCACAACACCAGTAGTGTTACATCCATGTTAAACGAACTACAATGGCCCTCACTCAGTGAGCGCCGCCTCAAAACCAGACTTATCATGTTCTACAAGGTCATCCATGGACTCATTGCAATCCCATCACTAGTCCTCATACCATCAGATACTAGAACAAGAAAATTACATACTCAAACATTTCGGCAAATATCCACCTCTAAAGACAGCTACAAATGGTCATTCTTTCCGCAAACAATCATTCAATGGAACATGTTGCCACAAGTTGTGGTAGCAAGTCAAACCATTGAAATTTACAGAGATCAGTTGACACCAACTGTTCTCCACAACATAATTTAATTCTATAAATAACAATGTACATATTTTTTAATCACTTGTTGTTTTCTTTCATGTAAATATCACCAAGCATTCTACTAAGTTAAAGATAAATTTTTGTTCATATTTTTTTTTAATCATTTACTCGTAATCTTCAATAATAATGAAGCTGTAACTGTATATCAGAAGAAGAAGAAGAAGTTGGTTACATTGATATAACTACAGACACTTAAAAACTACATATAGTAAATAATAAATAACAAGCATACCTGATCTGTCACAAAAGCAGAACAATATGATGTGAAGAATCAAGGAAATAAATCCGAATGTCACTGGATTGCGATGATTAAACATCATTTTGTTTTCACCTCCAAAAACATAAACTGAATAATGTGTATGAACTGTATTAATTGGGAATACTCGCGATCATTGTATGAACTGTATTAATTGGCAATACTCGCGATCATTGTATTTATTATGGGAGAGTTATAGTAACTGTACTCAACTGTTATTTACATGGCGTATTCGACCAAAAAAAAACTTGATGAAAAGTTAACCGACGAATTCTCATAAATGTCAGTTTTTTTGTTGTATCTTATTTATACATTTTTTCCGATCCACTTAAATTCAAAGTTAAATTATTTATTAATTAAGTGTACAGTTTATCCGTTTAAATATACAATTTCAACACGATAACAATTCATGTTTATGTTGTAACATTGTCTCTAATTTCAAATGTAGTAAAATACGTTTTACATTATCTGTTTGATGTTTTCGTCAACGTTTCTTATAACCGGATACACCATATATAATCTGAATACGTTAACCGACAGATACCTTTATTTTGACATTGCGGAAGGTCATATTTTTCTCTCACTGTTAATGACGTCTTTACACCTTATCCGTTGGATTGATTGATTCGTAGATGCTTAATGTCCAGTGGCAAACAATTCATCGGATATTGGATGGGTACTGATTGTTTAGTCATATACACATGGTTTTATTCATGCTTTTTTTTATTAGTTGTTATTAGTCTTGATCTATAGCTTTCAGTAACTGCTAATACTCTCAGATTTGTACTTTGTGCCTTTTGTGTCTTTGTAAGGGATCTATGTGCTTTGTATCGATCTGATGATTTTAGCCCGTTTTAACTTATTGTGTCTACACAAGAAATAATATCTAATTTTTATAAAGTATCGATTAAATTGGAGGATTAATTTAATGGAAGGTTTTTAGTGGCTATTAGTTGATAGTGTGTGTCGGTTTACATTTGTATTATAACGCTTTAGCGATCTTACTTTGTAGGAGTGCGCCAATATAGAACGTCGATCCATATCTGACAGAAGAAAAAAGAAAAAAGAGGGAAAGCAATATTGTATTTTCTCAAAGTTATTTATGATCCATACACACTATAGGATAAAATGGAACATACCTACTGGATGCACTCACTAAAAGATACTTATATTTTGGCATTGGACAAGGTACTGTTTTTCTCTCGCGTCTTACACTAAATCCATTGGATGTTCGATGTGTATAGATATTTTAGCCAAAGGCACATGTTTTTTTGATCAGTTTTTATTTGCTTTGAACTATGATTTTTCAGTAACTCCCAGATCTGAAATTTGTGGTGTTTGTGTTTTTGCTTAGATTTTTAGTGCTTTGTATATATCTGATGAGTAAAAACCTTTTCAAAAAGTAAAATCACAAAAATACTGAACTCCGAGAAAAAATTCAAAAAGGAAAGTCATGGCAATATCAAAATCTCAAACACATCAAACGAATGGATTACAACTGTCATATTCCTGACTTGGTATATGCATTTTCTTATCTAGAGCTAGCTTAACCTCTTTCTTGTATGACAGTTGCATCGAATTTCATTATATTGACAACGATGTGGGAACAAAACAAACAGACACAATAGGTTAAAATTTCAAAAACAGGGACACAGCAGTCAACACTGTGCCACAACCCTAACCACTGTAAAAAAACCTAATATATAATAGAGAAGCACTAAAAGGCATATAGACAAAGCACATTAGCCAAAATGAAATACAAGATCACAAAAATGTTCCATAGCACAGTAAGATAATGAAGGGATGTATAAGTATACAGCCACGTCATATGTATCAATGAAACACAAACAGGCTTATAGACAAAACACCAGTTAGCAAAAATCAAAGACAAGAATACAAAAATTATCATAGAACAATGACGAGATGTATAAGTACAGAGCCACGTTATATGTATTAAAAACAAACTAATTTATATTTAAAAGTATACTATAACACGTTATTAGTATGATAAACAACGTCAGTACCCAGAATCTATACTTCAAGACCATCGTGTATCATTTGACATACTAGTATCCCTGGTTCATCAACTTTCTGCTCAGACACTGGTGGCGTTTTACAAAGTCTGAGTAGGAGTTGCAAGCTCTCGACTACCAAATAAGTTTAGAAATGTATATCCCATACGTAGGTAAGGTTGGTATATTGCTACCAAGGTGGTGAAGTTGATAATCTCAATATTAAAATCGTCTTATTTGTCATAGATTCTGGTACTGAGCTGACCGTGTATGTCAAATAAAGGCAACAGTATTTCGAAATTCATAAATCGATTGAGAAAAAAAAAGAAATCCGGGCCACAAACCAAAACTGAGGGAAACACATCAAATATAAGAGGAGAACAACGAGACAACAGAAACACTAAAATGCAACACACATAGGTATTCGATGTATATGTCAAAAAACGAGGCGGAGGAAGCAATGTCTGTTGTTTCTTTAATTTCTAGTTCTGGGGATATACAAATGGAACCAAATCAGAAAAGTTTGAATTGTTAATGGAAAGTACATCATCAATATATCTGAATGTGAAATTATATGACCTAGCTTCTTTGATCTTCTTGTTTTTGACAAGTGTCTGAAGTAACTCTAATTCATACGAAAATAAGAAAAGGTCGACAAGGAGAGGCGCATAGTTCATTCCCATTTTTACTGCTGGCCATGCATTCTGTTTTCCAAAGAAAACACAAAACACCTGATGGTCGTGCAAAACTTTTAATCACGTTTCCTAACCGAAACTTAAAAGATACAGTTGCTGAAATGAACAACCATTTTTGTTAGTGTCTATCACGAAGCGCCATCTGAACAAATGGTCAATTTAATTGAGTTGATGGAAAAAGAAGAATTGGAAATAGATATTCATTTAGTTGATAAATTGAGTATTTAAGATTAGAAAGGTATTATAATCGATTCTTCTGAGTTCTGCAGTCGCCACGGGAAATCACCAAAGAGCCACTGAGATGATGCTGACATTGAAAATAATTTTCGTTAATATCGCAAAATGAACTATTGGTTTGTATCAAGGAGTATATACAGTAAGAGACTCGAGATCAGAGATTATACACCAAATACAGAATCAACCCAAGGACCACTTTTTGGAAACCAAGCTGCTGACGAGTGTTCAGATGTTAGTAATAAAGAACAATTGGGATTGTATTGCAGGGTATTTGATAAATGTAATCACACCACCAGCTGAGAAGTTGATAGAATTTGTTGAGTGCCCAGAGACAACTGGTGCTGCCATTACGAACACATTATTGAAACAATAAATGAACTTGGTCTAAATATGATAAATTGAAGTTCGCTGTCCTTTGATAACTTATAAAGGCTGTGAAACAAAATAAAAAAAAAAAAAAAAATCGTTGGCGAATGCAAAATTTTATTATTGCACGAATCACGATTTAAACTTGGCAATCTTCAAATCATGTCAACTTTCAGAAATGATGATTAGGTTAGAAAACATTAAACAGCTTGGTATGTTTTTCTAATATTCACCGAAAAGGCCATGCTTTTTGGAAGAATCCTTTGACGTAATGAACAAAGAAGACGTGGAAATGAGGAGGAACTGCTTCAACAGATACAAATCAACAACTCGTTGCAAAACTCGATTGGTAGAGTGCCATACAACTTTTGCATCATATTTACGAAGCAGTTGTACTTTGTTTTACAACGATTTCAACTTTGAACACGAAGAGGTTCATGGATGCAAAATCAGTTACTGAGGAAAATGTTTTCCTTACACAAATATCATCATCATCATGGTTGCTAGCTCTATGTACAAACCTCCATTTCCAAGGTTATCTGAGATTAAGCAAACTGTTACAAGGATCAACAAAAGACATTCTTTTTGCTTTCTAAAAGACAACTGTGATGAAAGCTGAATTAAAAGATATTCGACAAAAGTTTAAGAAGGAATTCAAATATGTGGACTTAGGCAAATGCAAGGGGTAGGATTACCGGAACAGAGTTTATAATACCCGTAGATGTAGAAAACCACTAAGAAACAATACGTCGACCAGTACTCATAAGGAATAGTTGCTTCATTGTCTTTTTATTCAAGATTTCGATAATCTAATAACAGAGATGGAAAGACGCTTTTCGCATTCATACGAAATCTCCGCACTTGCGTTGTGTCTTCAGCCTTCAAATTAGGTCTTTTGAGCGATGGAAACATAAGTACCGTAGAAAAATTCTTCGAAGACGATTCACCAAGTATCGTCTGCCCTTAAAGTAGAATTAGGATTGTGGAAGAGGGAGTGGGCAGTAAGTGTGAACGAAAGCAAACCTGGATCGATAGAGGAGACATTGAAAGATACAAAGGACAAGTTCTATCCAAATATTCAATGATATTGGATTTGCTGTTGATGCTCCCCGTTTCCGCTGCAACAGTAGAAAGAAGCCATTCAACCATCAAACAGATCAACAACAATCTAAGAAGATTGAAACTTAATAATCCACTTATGTAAATGAAAGCTGCTTTAAAGTCTCAATTTTGTCATATCGACTTCTGTCAATTAAACGAAACAATGATATCAGACTTAAACCAATATTGCACGCCAGACACGTGTTTCGTCTACAAAGTCGAGAATAAAGTAGATGGTGTTTTACTTTACAAAATCCCAATCTCTGGTATCTGTCAGTCAGACTGACTCTTTTATAGTTTTTGGGGTTTATATTGCACCAATTTTGCTGACCTACTGGATTCCCCTTTCATTGAAGACCCTTCGGTTGTCTTTCGATGTATTCTCTGGTTATGTTTCTGTTCCTTGATTACATTTATCTACGTGATTGGATTTAGTATAATTGTGATATTGTATTTACGTTTTTTGTTGATTTTTATATTGTTAAAAAAAAAAAATCTTAATGAAAAGAAATTGGCCACCACCTGATATGGTAAATATTTGTATTCTTGTATTTCATTTTTACTAATGTACATAGTGTATATGCCTTTTTGAGTTTCTTTGTTACATATGACGTGGCTCTGTACTTGTACATCCCGTTATTGTGTTAGTCTGCAATGGTAAATCCTTGTAGTCTTGTCTTTTATTTTTACTAATGTGCTTTGTCTAAATACCTTTTTGTGTTTCTCTGTTAATTCTTCGTTTTAATATTGATTAAGAATATAACACAATGTTGACTGGTGTACCCCAATTTTTGACATTTTACCTATTGTGTCTGTTTGTTTTGTTCACATCTCATTGTCAATATAATGGAATTAATGCGACTTTCATACAAGTGAGAAGTTTAGCTAGCTTTAAATATTTGTTTATATAAATTTACATTGATCAAGACTTCAACATCGATGTATTTCCGTGGAAGTATCAATGTGGTTTCTATTTTCATTATGTTATCCACAGAAGTAGAAAACCAATTTCAAATTTTCTTTTTGCTGTATTTTACCAAGCAAGACTCAGGTGTTTACCCAATTTCCATTTTCATAATATGATGGTAAGTTTCCGAATGCATGTGTGTTGTGTGTATGTTTTATTGACTTGATCATTGTTACCAAATACATAGTATTTAAACAGTTTACTTTTATTTACAAAATATATTACAATACTATAAAGTTCTATCCAGCAGATCTTTGTAATATATTAATGCTGCAACCTGTAAAATAAAATCAAAATGTTTTATTATATTTGCTGCAGTTAAATACAAGTTGACAAAGTTTTGGTAAGATATTGATTACATTTTTGTTGCGTACTTCATGAAACTGAAAGTTTTTTGTTCTTTTTAACAATATGCCACAAGTTTCTATTTTCATTTTATGGTTTGAAATCTTTTGTGTATGTAACAGTTCAAATTGGAATTCAGTTGGATCTAGAATTCAAATATCTACTTATTTGGATTCTGATTAATGCTTATCAAAAGTGCGTACAAATCAGAATTCCACAAGCTCAATATAAAACTAGAGAGCTAAGGCTTATCCAAGCCAGTTACAATGAACGAAAATAAAATAAAGTATTTCAAAACACTTAATAACAGACCTCTAGCGACAAACAAATTGTAATTTTTTGGGCCCTTTATAGCTTGTTGTTTGGTGTGAGCCAATGCTCCATGTTAAAGACCGTACTTTGCCCTATAATGGTTTCCTTTCCCAAATTGTGACTTGGATTAGACAATTGTCTCATTGGCACTCTTACCACATCTTCTTATATATAAGTATGTGGCTAGGATTAACATGACCGAAAGCACAAAACTTCTCTTACCAACGTGACCGATTGATGTCAAACTGTAGAGTTATTGACGATAGACTCGAAAGACATAGACATAATCTAATATAAGAACAAGAAACATGAAGTACCAACCTAAAACACTTACAGTGACTAATAAAGGCAACAGTAGTATACCACTGTTCAAACTCATAAATCCATGGACAAAAAACAAAATCGGGGTAACAAACTAAAACTGAGGGAAACGCACCAAACATAAGAGGAGAACAACGACACAATACTACAATGTAACACACACAGAAACGGACCAAGCATCAGACAAAATCCCACGAGAATAACATATATAACATCAAAACCAAATACATGAATTTGGGATAGACAAGTACCGTGACACGTCTTATCGCAATGTGAATTTACACTCAAAAATAAGAGAAAACAAACGACGCAACGGTAAAATGTAGCACACACAGAAACGAACTATAATATAACAATGGCCATATTCCTGACTTGGTAAAAACTAAAAGCTAGTTCAAACTCCAAATGATAAATAGATCATGTTTTCCTTTTTAAAATAGAACCAGTTAAGAAATGCTGATGTACACGCTATATTTCGATAAAACTGAAGATATGTTCACACGCAGCTAGTCACGATTACCGTAAGGAATATTGCGTTAGGGGATATGCTGGGAAGTGCCTATTTCCGCTACCGCTTGTAGTACCAGCTTGTGTTATACACGGTTACGTCAGCTACTTAAAAATTCTTTTTTAGCTTTGGATACACTGAATAACATATACCGTCTGTGACTGTTACAACCGATTTTGCTTTATAATGCAAATGACCTATTAACCGAAGTTTATATAGAATGTATTTTGAAAAATGCAATTTCATTCCGGAAGACGAACATAGATGAAATGTAAAAAACAGTTAGCTTATTAATAGAGATACCGTTCCATTGAGAGCTTTTCAACGTTAAGCAACATTCAAGACGCACCTGTACATGCAGTATGATAGGATGTTACAGATCTGGACTTTTGTAAAGAGATGACCTTGATAGCATGTTATTGATGATAGAAAAGCAACAGATGAAGGATTCGCATGGGACAAATTTACGGACACCACCATGATTTGGGGAAACAAATAGGATTTCAAATAGAATTTAAATTTTGTAACCACATTCCCATCATCCATTCTCCATTTGTGACTTATCACTGACATTTCTTTTGTCAAGAGTATCAAAATTGGTTGTCTAGAAGACCGGGTGTTGTGTCTTCAGTTTGTGCGGTACGTGTAACTTTTTTTCTTAGGTTTTCTTTGAAGTATTTTTAAGCTGTTATCTATATTGTGATATTATTCTTATTTACGTTACAGTGTTGTCGCTTTTGTATGTCCTTATCCTTATCCTTATCACCACCTTACATTTCCTATCCTATTTTTGTTAACTTACCGATGTTTACTTTTCTCCACTATCACTCATTTCCATAATTCTGGATTGAATATATTTTTGGCAGCTGTTGTAAATAGAAACGCATGTGTCTTTGACATCTTCAAATGATGGTGCTTCATAAGACCTCTTTCCGAAAAATAAACTGTTCATATTTGGATTCATTCCTCTTCTTCCAAACAACAGAGGTTGCTGACCTATTAATCGACTGGTTGATCTCGTCATACATTCTACATTATATATACAGCATAATATGACCACTGCTACCAATACAAGGCATGATACTTTAGCGTTCATCTGAAAATTAAGAATACAAATGAATAAATTATTGTTATCATGCTTATGCTATAATGACGTCCATTTTCATTGAACTAGTACATGTTTTTGTTAAGGGACCAGCCGAAGCCCGCCTCCGAGTGCGAGATTTTCTCGCTGTGTCGAAGATCTATTGGTGGCCTTCGGCTGTTTTCGGTTCTTTGGTCGTTTTATTGTCTTTTTGACACATTCTCCATTTCAATTCTCAATTTAACTTTAAGAAGTTTGACATATACACAGAAGACAGCAATAGAACAAAACAACCCTCAATTCATTGTATTCAACAATAGACATGGTGTTATACCATATGCTGAGGACACATATGGCACCAGGTAAGACCAGTAAGATGTAAAAAAAAATATTTATGGCACTGAGTCAAGATTAAACTTATTGGAAACTATCTAAGATTCGTCTGTCTCTTAGTTATAAATTAAGATAAGGTTCCTGATATGATACAGGCAGGTTAATATGTGGTAGGTTAAGATCATTTTCAAGTACCAATCCATACCCTCTTTAATATCGAAGAGCAGCATGTTAAATTGTAATTAGAAGTACGTACACTATACATCATAATATTCTATTATATTGGTATTATAGACGACAAAACCACAGGAACAATGAAAATAATGATACCGCATTAAGGAGTTTCACATTCACGGAAAACAAGCTCGAAAAACTCTCTACATTTGTGATAACATTATGAAAAGTCTTCCCAATTTATAATATCTTAATCCTTATTCTAAAAATTATTGACTAAGAAATGAAAATATTATGGTATTTAAAACCTGCTACTTTATTCCAAACACGTACATATCTAACTAACTGCGAAATGCATATCCAATAGGGAGGAGTTACCAAAATATCACCATCATGAGAGAAAAAAACCAACAGTAAACGTAGGAAAGTACTAGCCATTTATAAGTTTTGGTATGAGGATTATTATGAGAAATCTGATTTGAAGAAAAAAAAGATTGAAAAAAAGAGATGCAAAACTCATTAGTCGAAGTAGAAGAAAAAACAATAAAAACAATGACAAAACACAATGCAAAACGACGAAAGAAGAGCAGTCCACAAACAATACATAGAAAACTACTCAACCGAATACCAGGGAACCCGGCTGCCCGTGTATTGAAAATTGTTCACTTGTGTATATACACAGGATCATCAATCGTCTTCTTTTGAGTGAGTGATCGTTATTAATGAGATTTTGAACAGTTCCAATAAACCTCCTTAACATGACAGTTATTCTAATTAATTATAGGGTTTATATTCAATTGTTTTCTCCTATGGTGTAGTGTTTGCTATTCTTGGTATGGCTATGAACTGAAACATTTCATTGTTCAAGGCAATCACAACAATGCTAAAAGATATTTCAACCAAATCGGATGCTAATATGTCCCCTGTATTATAAACATGTAAAACCTTCGTAATAACATATAGAAAAGGAAAAAATCTATGAAGATTTCAAAATAGTCTTCATCAATGCCAAAATGCGCTGCCGAAAATATTTCTTCAAAAAGTAATATAATAAATATACAAAACTAACTCCAAGGGAAATTCAAAACGAAAAGTCCTTTATAAAATGTCAAACCCGATAGTTTGTTGTGGACATTTATCGTTTTTGTTTTTTGGCTATGGTGTACTAGATTTTTCTTCGACTTATAGTTTTTGGTAGACTTTTGACATACTCTTTCGTTTTTCATATAGAAACATGTTTTTTTGCTTTCATGGATAAAGCTTAATTATATACTGCATCTATGAATATCTGAAACATGATTAACTACCTCGAAAAGACTTCCAATCTTCAATTCAATTAGAAAATATTCTTTCATTTTTTTTTGTCTTATAATAAACTACGAACGTTTTGACATTTTTAATTCGAGAATGACTTTATTCCTAAGTATATCCAGACGCAATGTAGCATATCGTTTGTATGGAAATGAACGAAATAAAATATAAATGATGTACAAAAATGCATATTTTGTTGTCTGGTATCCATATTAGATAACAAATCTGAATAAATCACAAAACCATGATATAAACTTACAGATACATCGCTCGTAAATACTTATCAATACAGGATATAGCATTTTCAAGCCATCATATTTAGATGATGTTGTGACATAAAGATAAAATTATGGAAATAAAAAGAATGAATTTTCCACAATTTATTCTCGTAATCGATTATCCTATTTGTTATCTAGATTAAAGACGACTCCGATGAGATGGTACGTTTGCTTTCTATCGACTTGCACGGTCGTATTGTAAAAATTAGTCTTTTTCTTACTTACTGGATATGAGAAGAATCTGACACTTGAAATTCTTTCTTATATCAGTCAATATATATATATATAGTGTCTAAAAATAGCAACAATCAACATTCAATCTATCTAGGTGCGGATCAGTTTGTAAATATATATATATATATATGTTGTAAGCATCATTACTAACAGACCGAAAAGTTCACATTCGAATGTTAGTTGACATACTATTAAATGAGATATGGAAGTTTTGAATTGAAAAAAAAATGCCAACGACATAACTACATTATAAACAATACTGGTTGATTTTTTGACTGTCTGTACCTTAATTCCGCTCAATCACACCAAAGATCTGTCACGGACGCAATTTATCAGTAAATACGTTTATTTACTATGTTGTAATCTACATGAATCCATTGCTTCCAAAGTTACATTTAACTAATAAAGAACATTAGTGTCTATCTTGTCTTTCGTTTATATAAAATGATCGTCATTTTTTTCTTCATCCATACAATACCTTAGCCTAGCTTGTCCTTAAAAAAATTAACATACCTTTAATTGTAGCAAAATGTTGTCGTTATTCTTCAGGTGTTATTAAAGGTAGGAGATGTAAGAAAAGTCGACAACCGACGCATATTATATTAAACCTCACTCGTGCATTTAAGACCAAAGTCGTGTTCATTATATGATATTTGTTCTCATATGAATAATCATGCACAAAACAGAGAGGAACACATTTGTCCAGCATTCCAACATTTGATCGTACATTGCATCAATTTAACATTTAATTTAACATTTAATAATTACTTTGACTTTTAACGGCTGTCAAAATTTTATTATTATTTTGAAGAGGAAAATAAAGCGATAGTGAAAACATTTGATTTTCAATTATATTACCCAAACAGAACAATACCTTAAATTCAAATCATCGACAATTCAAATAAATTCAATACTTGTTACTTTAAGATGACAGCAATTTTGGTTTGAACATAAAAATATGCAGTTATATTAACATCATTATGGAATAAGCAGAAAACTAAAATTAAGAAACTAAACACTGATTTCAACTGAAGTTTGAAAACATATAACATTCATTTGACTATATTGTTGTCTTCTTAATTATATTTTTCTGATGAAGTGAATCTAATGGACAGAGAGAAGGAGAACACGTTATTTTCGTCAGCATTTGGTAATATTGTATTTCCGGAAAGCAATTTAAAATGTGTTGAACGTTTATAGCTGTGCTTGGCGACTTTTTATCAGTACTTTTGTCTTTATCTTAGCGAAAATTATTTGATTTTCCTATCGGTTTAATCTGAAATATTTAGATAAAGCAGTTTATTGTAATTTACAAAATAATTCATATTTCATAATATACTTTACTTTTTCAGATGGTCAGTCATACGTTTGCGTTATTTTGCTTTATTTTTGAAGCTATTAAAATATTTTTGAAACCATTTTCCGACAGGTGGTCACTTGGTTTAAAAAAAATCAAATCTGTCATCTACACCAAATTCTATAATTGAAAGACATAATGATATGACAGTAAAGAAACAAATATGAAAAAAGACAATCTCTGGCAAGGTATATATCTAGAAGACTACGAAACGATATACTAGTTAAAAAAAAAACCTACAAAAACTAAAGACAAACTAGAACAGACGTAAAAAAATAAAAGGGAATACAAAAATACATATATGCAAAATAGTTATTAGAATGAAACAGAAGCTAATACTCTCTATAAAGCATTAGACACGAAAATTGCTAATTTTTCTTTTATGACATTCTTATGGGAGTTGATTAAGAATTTTTTGTTTTTCCAGAATTTTTCCCCCTTTCAGTTTACAACCGTTAAAGCTTGAAAGACGACTTGCTCATGGTAACAGTGGATCAAGTTTGGTGTGTATGTGAAATAACATATAGCTATGTCTTCAAGAAAGTAAACACCTTCAAACATCACACGTTTCAAATCGTAATTTTCAATTATAATTGATAATTTCCTTGACATTTGAGATGTTACGGTTAAAATTAAGACGAACACAATGTCATAAATACTGATCAACTAAGCGTTTAAGTGATTGAAGTTTCTGCAAATTGATGCAAATAATACCATGTAGCTAAAATGAATAAATTGTTCATATAATAGTTCAAAATTTAGACATTGCTATAACTTCATAATATACCACCATTCTATAAGTTGACGAATGAACGATTTGTTGCAGTAGTTTCTTGCATAAGCATTTGAAGAAAAAATCGGCAACATTCGACAAACAACAAATTATCTTAAACAAAAAAATCTTACACTACAGTTGCTTTTTATACGGTGTGGACATACGTTTGCATTCTAATATGTGCATATAATGACATTTCAAAGTTAAATTTAGATTTTGTTTTTACGTTAGCAATTCATAGTATTTTCAATATAAAAAAAGAAGATGTGGTATGATTGTCAATGAGACAACTCTCCACAAAAGACCAAAATAACACAGAACTTAACAACTATGGGTCACCGTATGGCCTTCAACTATGAGCAAAACCCATACCGCATAGTCAGCTATAAAAGGCCCCGAAATGACAATGTAAAACAATTCAAACGAGAAAACTAACGGCCTAATTATCAAGTTTGCTTTATTTTCCTAGGTTCTACACAAAAACTCATTCATTATTTTTACCATAAATTTTCGGTCAGATACAATCCAACAATTTTAGATTTGTAAATATAAGGTACTAAATATTTCGTGCATTATCACAGCGGCATTCGAACCCTTCATTGACAACATGGCAACAACAAGGTCACAGTAGAGGCGCTGTTACCACAATACCACAAACACATTGATTCGGATCAAGCTCGGGGGATAACAAATGTTTACTGCCTCAAATTTTCGTATATTATGTTTGGCTGGATTCAAGACTAAGTAGTACAGGAAAATCCAAATATGTCATTAGAGGCTGTTAGTCCTGTCACGACGACAGCCTTGTGTTATCTGATGCAGGATATATATCACAAGGTATTCACACATTAAAATAATAAATATTTGTATTATATTGCTTAGTAGTTTGAATTCCAAGATCAACGGATGACGTTTCCTTATTAATTTTCTTTCTTTTCATATAATTTTGCCGTTTGATTAGTGCTAGCGTGACACAACGTTTTTTGTTTCCGTTTCGTTTCAATGAATACTTTTTTAAGACAATACGGGATACAAGTCAAAGTCATTGATAAGTGAGTTTATAGCTACAATAAAACATATAACAATTTAAATAGATACTGTTTACTTTAGTGACCATTGAATGACTGTAGTGGCCCTATTGTTTAGGTTGGGTCATGAATTGCATATTTACTCAAAGAGTAAAACAAAAATACTGAAATCCAAGACAAATTAAAACGGAAGTCCATAAAAAATGACATAACTAAACTCAAACGCTATCAATAAACTTTTAAGAATATTGACAAGAAATCTGACACTTAAGGATTTTACCAGCCTATAAGGTAGAACTTCGGTACTGGCAAGAAAATACCGATTTTGTATTATTAGATTTTGGATTTCATAATTGAAGAAATAATCTGCCTCATGCAAAGCTCTGATTCCTTGTCCTGCTTTCGATCAAATATAATTTCTTTAAATAAGTTTTGGAAGATTAAATAAACCAATGAAGAGACACTTGTTGTCGAAATACCCATCTGGTACCGAAAAATCGGTTCCGTGAATATTATTGTCCGAGTTCGTATACTGAAAAGAGGAAACAATAGTTGGAAGATAAGTCAAGCCCGTGCTTTGAACAAAATGACTATTTCATAATTCATGTTTGTAGATTCACATAACTAAAACGGACTTTAGTTTAGAAATGTTTCTAATAAAAAGTAAAAATATACCAAGATCAAAATCAATCACATTTATAACGGAAAGCCAGATAATATCATGAAAAAAAGAGCCTAACAATAGTGCACACAAAAAAAAAAACTATCCAGAAAAATAAAGATTAAACAACATGAACTGTACCACAATGGAATATGAATATAAAAGATAACCCCACTTTCTGCTTTAAAGTTCTTTCTATACAATATGGTTCAGAAGCATGACAAAGTTGATTCCCATATGTATTCCAGCAATCTGCTAACACATGCCACAAATTGGTACACATATGTTGTCAATAAACAAAACAAAAAATGTCTTGACAAATGTCAATTGTTATTAATAAATTGTTAAAGGAATGTTATTAGAATCAAAGTTGTTTTTAAAAGTAAGAATATTTTGGTTAATGTTAAAAAAATTTAGTTCGAACAAAAAGTCTTAATTTTTAACTATATTAAACATGTTGAGGAGGTGAATTTTAACCAATCTATTGATTTGTTTTTAGTATTCCTAACTAACATACACTGTACATAAAGGAGTAAAATAACAGCTAATGTACTGCCAATATATGTCAAAAAGTAAAATCATAAAAATACTGAACTCTGAGGAAAATTAAAAACGAAAAGTCCCTAAACAAAGTGACATTAAAAACAATTCAAGATTTGTAGTTTTTGTTCTACTCAAAAGACAGTATGTTCATATCTTTATACAAACAAAACACTACTAAGCTATTCTCAAACTGCATTCTTTAAATGTTTGATGAGGAGTTTACATTACATGCAAACCTGCATATTTAAATTTAACTTTTAAAATACTATAGCTTTAATTGAAGAATGTACGATAATTGGATATTTTAATTGGCTTCAGATTTTGAAGTGCTTGAAAGCTCTTGATATTTTTTTCAAAATTTGAAAATAGAAACATTTTTCTTGTGAATTTAATTAAAATCTTCGTTTGAGCTTTAAGAACTAGGTTCGCTCAACTTGAATTGATGTTATATAATTGTTAAAATAACTGAGAAACCTTACACATAACGATCATATCATGCCGTTTAAAGGACATAACCACGTATACGAACGAAAAACTGGCCATGTTGATAGAGAAAAGATGATAGAAGAATAGTTGACAGGTTTCATCAATTTTTATTGCTTTTGCCTGCTAATTTTTAAAATCATTAAATTTTTGATTTGCCAGTTATAAAGTTTTTAAAATAAGTTTAAATTTAGAAAGACATGTGTTATCAATGTCTGATATTCTTCTGATATCCTTCGTGTTTCGTCCTTTTTTCAAATTGCCCTCAATGGAAACTTATTTTTTTTAATTTAAATATTTTTTAAACGGAAACTTGAAACTTCCAAAATAAAAAAAAAAATAGATATGGCATACTGCTGGTGGAGTTTAAATTCCCAGATGGTATCACCAGCCTGTAGTGAGCACTTTTGTACTGACATGAATTATCATTGATATGGTCATATTTATAAATTAACTGTTTACAAAACTTTTGAATTTTTTAAATACTAAGGCTTTCCTACCTCAGGAAAAGATTACCTAAGCTGTATTTAGCAAAACTTTTAGGAATTTTGGTCCTCAATGCTCTTCAACTTTTACTTTATTTGGACTTTTTTTAAAAATTTTTTGGATTCGAGCGTCAATGATGAGTCTTTAATAGACGAAACGCGCGTCTGGCGTAAATACAAAATTTCATCGTGGTATCTATGAAAAGTTTAAGAATGGGATATTAACCACCTAAAAAAAGAATGTCAAAGACACATACAGTGAGATAATTAAGCGGGAGATTTTGAAAGCCATAAAACCAAGTTAAACCAACCCTTTATCTTAAAATGACACGAACCAAGTCAGGAATATAGCAGTTGTGATCATTTAGTCCATTTCTATGTATTTAGACGTTTATTTATTAGTAGTTCTGTGTTTATGTTGTTCCGTTGTTTTCCACTTATAGTTAATGTGTTCCGTCGGTTTTGGTTTGACACGGATTTGTTTTTGCTTAATCGGTTAATGACTATTGAAATGCGATATACAACTGTTGCCTTTATTGGTACTAAGTTATGAAAAGTTTACATTTAAGACCGTTTGAACTTTTTTAATCTATAGAAATTTCCCATTGTTCATTAATGAAAATAAGCACATACTGCATAGGAAGCAACAAGACAGCAATCTGTTATAGGTAAAAGTAGTTTTGTCTGTAGTACACCATCACATGTAATTCAAAAACGATTTATCAAAGACAAGTGACTCTGGATTTATATCTTATGTTGGCTATTTGGGATGGCTATTAATTCAGCTAAAGGTTTGTTCACAGTTATTTACTATCCTTAATGCTTAAAAAGACGGAAATATGTCCTGATACTATCTCCTTCAAGTATATAGTAGTTGAATGACCTTTAATATCATTTTTTGGGGTATAATCATCTAACAAAAAGCACGTTATTTCGCTATTCGTTTACTTCTGCACAACGATCGCTCGTCTTAAAAATAATTATATGTTCAAATGCAATGAAAAACTACAAACGGCAACAACAACAGAAACTCTTTATACTATTGTGCATTGCAGATGTTGTCTCTTAAGTGTTTCTGTTGTTCCGTTTTTTCCTTCTATAGATGATGTTTTCCCCTCCGTTTTGGTTTGTGACCCTGATTTATATCAATTAAATCAATTTGTGACTATTGAACAGCAGTAAACGACTGTAGCCTTTATTTAATGACAAGAAAACAATGCCAAAACTATTAAAACCTAAACATACAATTTAATCGTTTGAATTTTGTTGTTTTTTTATAGTCAGCGGTAAATTTACTGCTTTTTAAAACCAGTCATAAAAATGCTTATATATTCGAGAGGACTGCGTATATATAAAAACCAGACAAAAAATGTATGAGTCTGTTGGTACTGGAAAAAAGCTCATAATAAGTAAAATAACAAATAAAAACGAACTCGTAGGAAAATTCTTAACGAAAAGTACGTAATTTAACTGTATAATCAAAAGCACAAACACACCAAACGGATAGATAACAACTGTCGTACTCCTGACTTGGTACAGGTTTAAAAGCAAGTAATAAAGAGATAATCATAATGTCTAACAATTTCTCTCTTAACAGAGAAAAATGAAATTCCCCAAACAAAAGTCCCTTACGCACAAGATATCATAGTTACCCTGAAAAACATTATGATTTAAATTGCTCCTGCGTTTAGAACAATTTAAAACATGATTAACCAGTTTTCCGCTTTTTGTCGGATCTTATTTAACATGTAAGTAAATCGACATACCAAAACATTTTCACTTTTAGAAATAAATTCCAGGATTTGTTAAAAGTGCTTATTTTTTTGCGCCGTCTATAAATGATAAAATACTTATTAAAATTCTTTTTGTAGTTGCCCTTTTTTTTTTTTATTATTCTAAACAATGTGCTGATCAAATCTATAGGATTTAGATTTTATTGCATACACCATTTGTGTTCAACAAATTAAGTAAGTTAGTTGTTTAACATTGACAAAAGAAACCTATAAAAAAAGATGGAATTTATAATTGTCAATTGTAATATTCAATACGGAAATAGTTTTTCACAATTGGGGAAAATGCGCATACATTGCGTTCAGCTACAGTAGTTGATTCTTTATAAAAAAAAAAAAAAAAAAAAAAAAAAAAAAAAAAACCAGCTTGGAAAACAACTCAGCATGGGAAAAAACTAATTGACTGAATTTTCTATACACTAAGAGACCTTTTCGAATAATATGAATAAATGTAGCTTCATATTTTGTTGATCTATTATGATAAGTATGAAAGAGAAGAATTTTTAATTTAATATTATTCGGTCATTCAAAGAATTATAAATGTTGTCATATAATAAACATTAAACGAATGCAATTCTTCTGTGCAGGGGAATCCAAGTGTTTTTGTTACGTATTTGTCAAGCCCATTTTGATGTTTTTGGTATCGGTACTAAACAATTTAGACGAAACATTTATAATTATAGATGTCAATATTATAAAACAACTCTTTCATTTATAAAAAAAAATAATTAAACTTTAAATTAAAATAGTAAACTCTACCTTTTCGGCTCTGTTCTGTAGCTATACAAAGTGGTTGCAGCAAATGCCCGTTGTCGCTTATAAATGCCAAAAAATCTATACGCCAACAACAAATATTGCGAGGAGGGCGTAATATCTGTTTTTATTGACAAGCAATTAACGCTAATTAACCTTTATGAGATACGATTTGTTTAAATCCCGATGAAGATCACGATAGAATATCGGATAGAAAATATTGATAGTAAAACAAGAGGTTTATCATCAATCAGATGCGTCGAGGTTTACTTTTCTAATCCATTTAAGGAAAGTCAAGAGAGCGATCAGACCCTTTGATGTCTGTATCCTTACAATTTTCACGTGGTCTGTGTTATGATTTATTTGTCTATAGTACCAGACTGTTTAAAATTTGATCTTCGTTAAATAAAATAAAAGCTTTTAACAAAGGACATTTACCGTAAACAATAGTAGTGATTGGGAATATTCCCATGGTATTGAAGGGCTTTTGTCACGGTAAGGCACTTCCTGTTAGGAAGAACACGAGCAATGAATTCTCAATAATAACCCAAACCTTATGAGATTTGACGTGGGGCTAAATTCATGATTTCTTAATGAATACATAAATTGTTTCCTTTTATTTTTTGTTGTAAATTTTCGAAAGAATATGCACATAGCATGATGATTGAAAGCAAATATAAAATACAAAAATACATTGTATGTCCTGACATGTCATGAAATCAATATGTGCCTATATGTATTTCCCATTAATATGGACAGATGCACGTGAGTAAATATCTTCAATGAGTTGAAGATGATTTGACGCACCTTTCAATGTGTCAAAAAGTTCATTGACTCAAAGCTTTTTCAAGTGACCGATTACAACTCCTATATACAGATAAAGATTCTTATTCCTTCGGACCATTATATAGCAGATGTTAGCGGTGAAAGAGAGATTCAAGCAAACAATTAAAAGCACTAAAAAGTGTATTTGAAACAGTTATGGTTTACTATGAGCAGGATAAACTTAATCAATGAACAGCAACCTTTCAAATTATGTCATATAAATCTCAAAATAAATGACACAAATTACAAATCTTCATTCCAAGCAGACATAATTGCCTGTATTGGCAACAGCAATGATAGATCATTCTTACTGAAATTGTGGTTTAAATTCATGGAGTAAATCATTTAGATATAACACAAACAGGTGATTGCATCGAGTGATAAGATGAAAACCTTATCAGCAATCGTTTCATGTACTGAACAAATGCAGTCCTTCGTAGCGACAGCGTATTTCTTCCTCTTATATTTTTAACCGGATTTTTGTGACAAAAATGTCGGTTATTGATTTGGGGGTGTACGGCGGGCAGGCGGGCGGGCGGTCGGGCTGTCGGGCGGCAATCAAATGTTGTCCGTGCATTAACTCATGAACCGTTCAACCAAAGCTTTTAAAATTTTAATATGTTATTACTGACAAATATACGAAGGTCAAGTTCAATAATGGCGATTTTGACTTTTATCGTTCAGGAGTTATGGTTCTTGAAAGATTGAAAAATGGAGTTTCCAGTCGTGTCCGTGCATTTACGCATGAACTGTTCTACCAAAGCTTCCCAAATTTTAATATGTTGTTACTGATGACAGAATGGAGGTCAAATTCAATAATGACGATTTTGACTTTTACCGTTCAGGAGTTATGGTTCTTGAAAGATTGAAAAATGGAGTTTCCAGTCGTGTCCGTGCAATTATGCATGAACTATTCTACCAAAGCTTCCGAAATTTTAATATGCTGTTACTGATGACAAAATGGAGGTCAAGTTCAATAATGACGATTTTGACTTTTACCGTTCAGGAGTTATGGTTCTTGAAAGATTGAAAAATGGTGTTTCCCGTCGTGTCCGTGCATTTTCTCATGAACCATTGAACCAAAGCTTTTGAAATTTTAATTTGTTGTTACTGATGACAAAATAGAGGTCAAGTTCAATAATGACGATTTTGACTTGTACCGTTCAGGAGTTATGGTTCTTGAAAGATCGTAAAATGGCGTTTCCATTCACGTTGTTGCATTTACTCATGAACCATTCAATCTAAGCTTTTCAAATTTCAATATGTTGATACTGATGACAAAATGGAGGTCAAATTTGATATTGACGATTTTCACTTTCACCATTCATCAGTAATGGTTCTTGTGATATTGCCAGGACACAAATAAATGTTAATAAATCCGGTTTGCTGTCGATGTGACAGCCTCTTGTTAATATTGTTGCAATTTATTGTTTAATGTTCTATGTTTGCATAGTTGAATTGATGTAAGTAAGGAGAAAAAATTTGACTGTTGTGAGACCAAATTTGAACAAGGTTGTGATTCGTTTTGTAAAAGGTAAAACAAATCATTACTAATAAAACTGTTAAGCTGAACGAAAGACCTCCTCAACTTAAGATAAGTGTTCACAAGTTTGAGTTAGAGTTCGTATATTATTATATGATTTTAATATAATTTTTCCGAATAGAAGAAAATGAATACAACGCTTTCGAAATCTTATGCATTCGACATGCATTCATCAGGAAGATGCCAAACCGAATATTTGAAAGCTACGGTTTTAAAAGAACCAAAACCGCTGAAGAGAGGTATGACCCGAAAGGATCTTGAAACACTTCACCCATTTAATGTCCTCCTGGCTAAATACTATCAGTATAATTGTAAATAGTGTACATATTTTGCTCTGTGTAATCATGTATTTATGTCTGTATTATTGATGTCATGTACGTAGTGCCTGTATACCATTGTAATTGCAAAGGTTTGACAGAATAAAGATATATAACCAATGTCAACTCTGCCTGAGGGACATTAGTTTAATTAAACATTAGTTTGATTGGTCTAATTATAATTTCAAATTTTCAAAACGGACATAATAGAAAGATCTTATAAATCATGTCAATACTAACTACTAAACTGAGGATATCATCGGGAACTGATAGCTTACAAGCAGAGGAATCAACCTAGTGAATCCCAAGGATTGTTGAAATATAATTGTGAAATCACAAAAAACGCAGGTTGCATAATTTTTTTAAATTTTATTTATTTTCATTAAGACCATGTTAACTGTCGTGTAGGTTCTCTTTTCGCTTTTCAGATTGTGTGTGTCAAGTTTGTAAGTTTTATTTTGTCCTTGGTTATTGTAAACACTCCCATTTGAGACTGGTTTGTTGAATATCACCTTTACTGAGACTTAAAACCGTTTTCATTTTGAAAAATGTGTTTACAAAACTTTGAATTTTTCGAAAACCAAGGATTTTCTTATCCCAGACATAGATTACCTTATCCGTATTTGGCACAACCTATTGGAATTTGGGATTCTCAATGCTCTTCAATTTTTTAATTGTTTGGCTTTATAATTATGTTGATATTAGCGTTACTGATGAGTCTTATGTAGACGAAAGGTGCGTTTGGCGTACTAAATCATAACCCTTTTACATTTGAACTATTTAAAGTATGATTGTCTTCATCATAGTATTAATCGAATGAACAAATCATGTGTATGTGATATTCAATTGACGATATAAATAAAAGTTTTCTTGCAATACGCAATTGCAACCTTTTGTTAATGAAGCTAGATAATGATGAATATTGTTTAGTATCTGAAGGACAATACATTTAAATCTATATCGTATTTAGCCAATAGTTTTTCTTTATTTTTTCGTTAGAATAAATTTATAATGCTAATTTTACAGTCTTTTAGAAGTTGGTTATCAGTACAAAATTTGAAATATATTAAATGGTTATACTCATAAAGACGCATATAGCATTCGTATAAAACTAAATATTCGTTGTCAGAAAAATAAGGAATTTCTTCTCGTTTGCATAAGTTTTTACAATGGCATTTTGATTTAATTTTCTGAATTTCTCGAACTTTAAGAGGAGTTCCATGCAAGGACAGTGCGTTTGTAATTTCTTCTTTCTTACCAGTAATTCATTATCTGCTTGTACAGTAAGTGTATGTTATATTTATCAGGAATTACTGATCAATGACAAATTTAAAAAGTGATACTTTAAATTTCATCGGGACAAAGTTCAGGTTTTGGATGCTAGATACTCATAAGAATAGACTTAAAACTAAAAAATAGCAAAACAATTGTCATTTGAGAACTATAAACGTCGCCTTCAATATTATAATTTGATGTTTGAAATTGATCGATGCGTCTCGTGAAAAATCGCTTATCTAATTATGGTTATATTTGATTTAGTAATACAATAACCTTATAAGACATATTGTGAACAAAAAAATAATACAAAACGATTTCAACACATATTAATGCTGAAGTAGAGAACAGATCAGAACATTCCTCCTTTTCTCTTAAGTGTTAACATGAGTGAAAGCTTTTAAAAGAAAAATCTTTCACAATTTTTCTTTAGTGAATAAAACAGTTTGCTGATATAATGAGTTTTGACTAGTGACTAATGATATTTGAAAGAATTAGGGGCATAAAGGCCCTTTTTTGGCCACTGCAAATTTAAAAGTCATCATACATATTCTTGAATTAATAAAAACTTGACTAAGGTACAAGGTATTCAGAAAAAAATTTGACATTGAACAAGTTACCATGGCAACAAATCATGACTAAATTTGTATATTTTAAAAATAATCGTGATTTTCTTTGT